>NC_139989.1:78274296-78304296 GCF_964263955.1 Coregonus lavaretus
TGGGGCTAAATAGTCCAGTCATTATTGTTGCCGATGTTTGTCTCTGTTGGTGACTATGACGCATCAGGAAAAGTGGTCACAGGCAGGCAATGGACATACACAGGTAGGCAAACAGGCAGTTGAATCAAAACTAGGACTGAAGACTATGACTGATTCTCACAAACGAGCTAGGAAAAGTCTTAGTAACTAGTGGTTCTGGTGAAAAATGTCCTTTAAGTTTCTCCACAATATCCCCATATGTCTTATTACCTGTTCTGTCTGGCTGTAGCAGGCTGCCTAGTAAATTAAATGTCTTTGGCCCCATTACACTAAAACATGTAGGCACAATGTTGTCCTCATCCATGTCATTTACAAGAACAAAATATTCAAACCGTTCTGTATATGAGCTCCACTGCTCAATACTTTTATCAAACTGTCCAATGTTTCCAACAATTCCAATAATTGTTCATTTCTCAATGAGCTCCTGATTGTCACTCACTTCAATATTGTCCTCAACCAAAGCAATATTTTCCTCAGTCACGTGATCTTCATTCACTTCACTCACTGACGTTTCCTCCTAAGTTCGCTCATTTAGCAGTTTTTTATTCCAAAGTTCATCTTCACAGTTGAATAAATGTCCTATCCTTTAATCACTGTATGTTCCTCCCTTTTTAATCAAGTTGTTTTCCCGCTCCGACATCCGTCTCAAGTCCTTTTCTACCGTCCATGACGATGCTAAATATGCTTTAGTATCAAAAGTAAATGTCATTGCTAAAGTAGTACTTTAAAGTATTTTTACTTAAGTACTTTACACCACTGGTTAACTCTCTTTTTTAGCTAGCTGGACTATGAACTTGCCAATGCTAGCAATACACTGTGCTAACATTAGCCTAGACTGGACCACAGAAAATAACAGTTTTAAACAGTTGTAAAAACCCACTTCTTCCAGACAGAATAGTTCCTGTAGATTCAGACTTACTCATCACCAATCTTTTGTTATGTCTCGTGGGTTTCATAACCACGTCTGTACAACAATTCAATAATGATGAGACAGGAGACAGGAATCAGATCAACCATTTATCTGGAACGTGATCATCTCAACACATACAACACATAGCTCGTTTGTGAGAATCAGTCATAGTCTTCATGATGCTCTGCAGCACAACCCCAATATACAACAAATACATACATAAGTAAATGGACACTAAACAAAACTCATAGAGGAATTTAAATGTTCAGTTGTAGAAAGTAGGGCCATGGGATAGGGTCAGAAAGGTCAGTATGTTTGATAACTGGTTACAGAGGTAACATAACAAGCATAAGGTCCATTATAACACAGTGAAGTAGAGGTGGGAGCTAAAAGCAGACATGGACAGTGAGACGGTGTGAGGAGGTCAGGGGTGAAACACTAGATCAGGACAGGAAGAAATGGCAGGGCTGGAAATAGACACAGAGACACATTCTGATCATGGCTCAGACCTGACCTGAGACACACAAACAGAAGATGCCATAGCAAAGTCCTGTCCAGTAGGATATATGGGATTTCCTTTCATCAAAATCCAACACATGGAAATGTGTCCAGTGTGTGTGTGTGTGTGTGTGTGTGTGTCCAGTGTGTGTCCAGTGTGTGTGAGTGTGTGTGTCCAGTGTGTGTGTTTGTGTCCAGTGTGTGTGTGTGTGTGTGTGTGTGTGTGTGTGTCCAGTGTGTGTGTCCTGTGTGTGTGTGTGTCAGGTGTGTGTGTCCAGTGTGTATGTGTGTGTGTCGTGTGTGTGTGTGTCCAGTGTGTATGTGTGTGGGTCCAGTGTGAGTGTGTGTGTGTGTCCAGTGTGTGTGTGTCCAGCGTATGTGTGTGTGTCCAGTGTGTGCGTCCAGTGTGTGTATGTGTTTGTGTGTGTCCAGTGTGTGTGAGTGTGTGTGTCCAGTGTGTGTGTGTGTGTAAGTGTGTAAGTGTGTATGTGTGTGTGTCCAGTGTGTGTGTGTGTCCAGTGTGTGTGAGTGTGTGTGTCCAGTGTGTGTGTGTGTGTGTGAGTGTGTCCAGTGTGTGTGTGTGTGTCCAGTGTGTGTGTGTGTGTCCTGTGTGTGTGTCCTATGTGTGTGTGTGTCAGGTGTGTGTGTGTCCAGCGTATGTGTGTGTGTCCAGTGTGTGTGAGTGTGTGTGTCCAGTGTGTGTGTGTCCAGTGTGTGTGTGTGTGTCCAGTGTGTGTGAGTGTGTGTGTGTAAGTGTGTATGTGTGTGTGTCCAGTGTGTGTGAGTGTGTGTGTCCAGTGTGTGTGTGTGTGTGTGTGTGTCCATTGTGTTTGTGTGTGTCCTGTGTGTGTGTGTGTGTGTGTTCAGTGTGTGTGTGTGTGTCCAGTGTGTGTGTGTGTCCAGTGTGTATGTGTGTGGGTCCATGTGTGAGTGTGTGTGTGTGTGTGTCCAGCGTATGTGTGTGTGTCCAGTGTGTGTGTCCAGTGTTTGTGTGTGTCCAGTGTGTGTGTCCAGTGTGTGTGTGTCTAGTGTGTGTGTCCAGTGTGTGTGTGTGTGTGTCCTGTGTGTGTGTCAGGTGTGTGTATGTTTGTCCAGTGTGTGTGAGTGTGTGTGTCCAGTGTGTGTGTGTGTCAGGTGTGTGTGTGTGTGTCCAGTGTGTGTGAGTGTGTGTGTCCAGTGTGTGTGTGTGTGTGTTTGTGTGTCCTGTGTGTGTGTGTGTGTCCAGTGTGTATGTGTGTGTCCTGTGTGTGTTTCCAGTGTGTATGTGTGTGTGTCCAGTGTGTATGAGTGTGTGTCCTGTGTGTGTGTTTGTGTGTTTGTCCAGTGTGTGTGTGTGTGTGTGTGTGTGTGTGTGTGTGTATGTGTCCAGTGTGTGTGTCCAGTGTGTGTGTGTCCAGTGTGTGTGTGTTCAGTGTGTGTGTGTGTGTGTGTCAAGTGTGTGTGTGTGTCCAGAGTATGTGTGTGTCCATTGTGTGTGTGTGTGTGTGTCCAGTGTGTGGGTGTGTTTGTCCTGTGTGTGTCCAGTGTGTGTGTGTGTGATCAGTGTGTGTGTGTCCTGTGTGTGTGTGTGTGTATCCAGTGTGTGTTTGTCCGGTGTGTGTGTGTTCAGTGTGTGTGTGTGAGTGTGTACAGTGTGTGTGTATCAAGTGTGTTTGTGTTTCCAGTGTGTGTCATGGTGTGTCCAGTGTGTGTGTGTGTTCAGTATGTGTGTGTGTGTGTGTCCAGTGTGTGTGTGTGTGTGTGTGTGTGTGTGTGTGTCCAGTGTTTGTGTGTGTCCAGTGTGTGTGTGTGTCCAGTGTGTGTGTGTGTGTGTGAATCTAGTGTTTGTGTGTGTGTGTGTGTGTGTCCAGTGTGTGTGTGTCCAGTGTGTGTGTGTGTCCAGTGTGTGTGTGTGTGTGTGTGTGTGTCCAGTGTGTGTGTGTGTCCAGTGTGTGTGTGTCCAGTGTGTGTATGTGTCCACTGTGTGTGTGTGTGTGTCCAGTGTGTGTGTGTGTGTGTGTGTCCAGTGTGTGTGTGTCCAGTGTGTGTGTCCAGTGTGTGTGTGTGTCCAGTGTGTGTGTGTGTGTGGCCAGTGTGTGTGTGTGTCCAGTGTGTGTGTGTCCAGTGTGTGTGTGTGTGTCCAGTGTGTGTGTGTGTCCAGTGTGTGTGTGTGTCCAGTGTATGTGTGTGTGTGGCCAGTGTGTGTGTGTGTCCAGTGTGTGTGTGTGTGTGGCCAGTGTGTGTGTGTGTCCAGTGTGTGTGTGTCCAGTGTGTGTGTGTGTGTCCAGTGTGTGTGTGTCCAGTGTGTGTGTGTGTCCAGTGTATGTGTGTGTGTGGCCAGTGTGTGTGTGTGTCCAGTGTGTGTGTGTGTGTGGCCAGTGTGTGTGTGTCTCCAGTGTGTGTGTGTCAGTGTTACCATGGTTATTATTTACAGCGACACTGAGGAGTCATAACAAACCCTAAACCCTGGATAGAGGGGCTCAGTGAATGTGGAGTGGAATGTGTTCAGGTGGGTCAGTGTGTCAGAGGAGACTCTGTAGAAGGACAGAGTGCCGGCTGGCCAGTCCAGATACACTCCTACTCTGTGGGAGCTGGAGGAGGGGACGTCTATGGTAGTGGACTTATTATTGTGACAGGCAGAGTAAGTGTTGTCAGAGCAGAACAGACTCCAGGACTTGTCATTCCATCCAATCCCAAAGTCATCACCCAATCCTCTCCTGTTGATTCCTTTATATGCCACTCCTATAACAGCCCCTCTCCCACTCCACTCTACCTCCCAGTAACAGCGTCCAGTCAGACCCTCTCTACACAGCACCTGTTTCCAGTCCTCAAATCTCTCTGGGTGATCAGGATACGGCTGCTCCTCTCTCCTCCATGTCACCTTTCTGTTCTCCTCAGATCAGTTCTGATCATATGTTATACTGTATGGTGAAATAAAACACACTTATTCCCATTAATTACACACACACACACAATGAACACACACACATCCTGAACACACACACACACACACACACACACACACTGAACACACACAGACACAAACACACACATCCTGAACACACACACACACACACACACACACACAATGGACACACATACACTTTCTGAACACACACACACACACATTTCTAACTTAAGACGAACATGCTACACACAAACACAGACACACACATTGTCAAAGCAACTCTTTGTAAATTTTCCTGATTTGTGCTTCTGTAGAACTACAGCTGATATTTAATATGACCAAGTAAGTAATGATGGTGGTCTTTGACTTTGACTTCACTTGAATTGAGACTTATTCTTAGTCATATTCTTCACAGCAGTCAACACTCACATTTTCTAAGTCCAGGTTTCATTCTGTTCTCTCCACCATGTTCCACACTTTAGCGGTAAGCAGAAGAACAGACAGTCATTGAGGGAAACACCTGAACTCACACACACACACACACACACACACTGGACACACACACTGGACACACACACACACACACAGTCAGCATATAACTTTGTCCAAGCGATGGTAAGAATGCTTGTCTGTGTGTGTGTCCAGTGTGTGTGTGTGTGTCCAGTACGTGTGTGTGTGTGTCGAGTGTGTGTGTGTGTGTGTGTGTCTAGTCTGTGTGTGACTTGTGTGTGTGTGTGTTTGTCGAGTGTCCAGTGTGTGTGTGTGTGTCTGTGTGTGTGTCCAGTGTGTGTGTGTGTGTCCAGTGTGTGTGTGTGTGTCCAGTATGTGTGTGTGTGTCCAGTGTGTGTGTGTGTGTGTGTGTGTCTGTGTGTCCAGTGCCTGTGTGTGTGTGTCCTGTGTGTGTGTGTGTCCTGTGTGTCCACTGTGTGTGTCCAGTTTGTGTGTGTGTGTCCAGTTTGTGTGTGTGTCCAGTGTGTGTGTGTATGTCCAGTGTGTGTGTGTGTGTGTCTTGTGTGTGTGTGTGTGTGTGTATGTCTTGTGTGTGTGTGTGTGTGTGTGTTTCTGTGTGTGTGTGTGTGTGTGTCCAGTGTGTGTGTAACCTGTGTGTGTGTGTGTCCTGTGTGTGTCCAGTGTGTGTCCAGTGTGTGTGTGTGTGTGTGTCTCTGGTGTGTGTGTATGTGTGTGTGTGTGTGTGTGCAGTGTGTGTGTGCAGTGTGTGTGTCCAGTGTGTGTGTCTAGTGTGTGAGTGTGTCCTGTGTGTGTGTCCAGTGTGTTTGTGTGTGTGTCCAGTGTGTGTGTGTGTCCAGTGTGTGTGTGTGTCCAGTGTGTGTGTGTGTCCAGTGTGTGTGTGTGTGTGTTTGTGTTTCCACAAACTGAACACACACTCACCCTGGACACACACGCACTTGACACACACACTAGACACACACACACACACACACACACACACACCGGACAAACACACATATACATACACACTGGACACACACACACACACACACACACACACACATACTGGACACACACACACACACTGGACACACACACACACACACACTGGACACACACACACAGGACACAAACACGACACACACACTGGACACACACACTGCACACACACACACACACACACTGGACACACACACTGGACACACACACACACACACACCGGACACACACACATACACACACTGGACACACACACACAAAGGACACACACTGGACACACACACACACACACACTGGACACACACACACACACACACACACACACACACACACACACACACACACACACACACACACACACCACACACAAACCACTGGATCCACAGCAACTCAAAAGCTTTTTCTGGGAGGGTGAGTGAGGAAGGATCTTTGGGTTCTCTGCCTCTCCTAGCAGCCTGTCATTCATCACTCAAGCTGTTTGCTAACTCTGCTTCATGCGTTGCCAAAATAAGTAGCTCTGTTTGTGCTCAGACAATCCTACATTTCACACATACACACACGCACACCATTCACCTGCACTGCACAGGCCCCAGAAGCACTGAGAATACTGGGCCTCAATTGGCTCTCAGTCACTGCAGCAAATAGCTATCGCCATAATGAAAGGTTTTTAATACGAGTAGCTGTTTTCCCCTGATGTGTCTTTGTCAAACTGTGGAAGTTTATTTAGTGGTGAAAGTCATTCTCAATCATTTTAACGTTCAACTGTCTCGGTAATTAGCAGGTTCAATGCAGCGAAGGGGTATTTTGGAATGACACCCTCCATTATATGGTGTGCAAGGACTGAACACTCGTTGGTGCAACACAGAATGTACCGAGATAGAAGGAGAGATTGTGGGTGTCTTTATGCCAACAAAGTGTGATTCCAGAGTTTCTACAGTGTTAAGTAGCCTTAGTTATGTTATTTTAAGGACCTATCTTGTGCCTCCTCGCCACAGCGCTACCGTGTCCTCAAGCAACTCAGCGAGGAGAAGCTGAAGGGTTTTTAAAGTGGACAACTTAAACGAAAACCCTTCTCTTTTTTCATGAGTGTTCCAGAAGACAGACCTTCATTGCCAGGACAAATAGTGATGTTGTTTCCAAACCAAACTTCAAGGTCTTTAAGTGAGTGTGTGTGTGTGTGTGTGTGGGGGGGGTCGGTCACATATTAACAGAGCTCTCTGCCTAGGCTTCCTCACGGCACCATGACAACCAATACTTACAAAGTAATCCTTATTTTGAATATTTTTGAAATAGACCAAATTTCTTTTGGGCTGAGAATATAAGACTTATAACTCTGAGAGAGCATCCAAGGGCTAGAATGATGTATATAGAATGTATGACAAACAATAATTTTTAAATATAATTCTAAAATCTTCAGAATTCTGAGATTTTTGTCCATAATACAGAATTCAAGCCAACATTCCAATCTCATTATGACTCAACAATTAAGCTAGGCTACAACCATAGAATTTGGAATTAGAACTTGGCTACAACAAGTTCCAAACCAAAGAAAACAACCAGCATATCCATTCACCACACCATAACTACTCAAGTGTATATCTTTTTAAATCTTCATAAGTGGACAAACATCGCGGAGGAGAGGTGAGTTAGAACATAATAATGTGTAAAAGTGTTTGACTTCTAAGGAAATCAGTGAAGGTAGGCCTACTTATTACCATTTAATAAATTATACCAGTTAGCCTGAAGGTAACTGAAGTTGGAAAACTGGCATGGCCAGACAGTTTTAAGAAAATGACATGGAAAAGATTCACACAAAATAAAAAAAATAAGGAATACATGTTTCTCCATACATATTGATGCAGAGAGAAGTCATTGAGATGGAGAAAGAGATGACTGAAAGTGAGGAGATGGAGAAAGGCAACAAGATGAGGGGGGAACGAGAGATAGAAAGACAAAGAGAAATGGAGGGGCTGCTGAGAATGAGAAAGGAGATTGAGACTTGTAACAAGGTAGACCACTACCGGTGGAAGCTGCAGAGAGAGGTGTTGGAGGAAGTCAACAAGGTGAGGGTGGAACCAGAGCAAGAAAGAGAAAGGCTAATTGAAGAGTTGCTGAGACAGATAAGGGAGACTGAGGCTTCTATTGAGGTAAACTGCTACCAATGGAAGCTGGAGAGAGAGTTGTTTGAGAAACAGAGAGAAAGTGCAGTGTCAGACAGAAAAAATATGGAGCTCAAGATGGCAAAGCTGAAGGTGCAGAACATACTGCACTTGGCCAAGATAGGGAAGTTGACCGTGGAGAACACGAGGCTGTCAGCTGAGAATGAAAGGGTGAGAGAGGTGTCGGACAAACAGAGAGAAAGCGCAGTGTCAGACAGAAAAAATATGGAGCTCAAGATGGCAAAGCTGAAGGTGCAGAACATACTGCACTTGGCCAAGATAGGGAAGTTGACCGTGGAGAACACGAGGCTGTTAGCTGAGAATGAAAGGCAGCGAGAGGTGATGGACAAACAGAGAGAAAGCGCAGCGACCGACAAACAAACAATGGTGGACAAGATATCAAAGGTGAAGATGTCCTTGGCCAAGTTATGGAAGGTGACAGTGGAGAACAAGAAGAGACTGTTAGCTGAGAATGAAAGGGTGGGGAAGGATTGGGTGAGAGAGAGGAATGGATGGAACCTCATAAGAAATGGTTTGGAGACAGCTTTGGCCAAAGCAGACCAGGAGAGGAATCAGACCCTAGTAGCCTGGAAGGAGGACAGGGGGAGATGGGCCAAGGCCAAGGCTGGCCTACGAAGCCTCTTGGATCAACGGGGGGAAAGATGGATGAAGGAGAAGGAGGAGATTAAGAGGAGGAGCACGCAGGCAGCAGAGGAGTGGATAATTGAGCTGAGAGAGAAGGAGAGAGCGATAGAGGCTCTGGAAAGAGAAAAGATGAGGATTCTGTGCCTGAATGGACACGAGAAGAAGGGATGGGAGATGGAAAAGAGAGAGATGGAGAAGGAGAACTGGAAGATTACAGAGGAGCGGGAGAGAAAGAGTAGTGAAATTGAGAAAATGCAAAGGGACAAAGAGAGATGGGCAATAGAGAAGAGGGATGTGGTGGAGAGGATGAAGGAGGCGTACATAAAGCTGTACCAGATGCAGACTGTCCTGAGGTTCAGAGAGCAAGAGCAGGCACAGGTACAGTACTCCATTTAACCAGTCACAGTTCAGGGAGGTCATAAGTCACCTCCTAATGGTTATACTATCAGATTCAACAGATTAAGTTGACTGCATGCTAGAGAAGGAGTAATAATAATATTTCAGATCACTGACCAACATGTATGGACTTGCTCTTTCAGATGGAAACTAAACGCGCCCAGAGAGTCAGGGCAAAGCAGGAGAAAAAGGAGAGGAAAGAAAGAGACTTGTTGGAGAAGAACAAAGTAAAATAACTGCTCAGAGCTAGAAAAGCAGAGAGTAAGGAAGAAGTGAGGAAGAATAAGGAGAGGGTGAAAGCCCACCTGGACGAGGTGGCAAGGAACTATAACGAAAAGAAACAGAGGGAGAAAGAAAGAGAAAAGCTGTTGAAAAAGGCATATGGCAAAGAAAATCACATGGTGTACATCCCAGACCTCATACTGAAGAAGATGTAAGAACACAACGCATATGGAAGAGTAAATATTATCAGCTAGCATTGGTCAAAAGTTCATTTCTATCTTCTTTCATTTAGTGGAATACTTCATCAATAAAATAATATGAGCATTTATTTGTCAGCATTCATTCCCATATGGAAGAAAGAACACACAAAATATGAGAAAAGTATAAGATGTGGATTAAAGGTTGATGTGGTTACTGGATAATGCAATGTGAAGGGCTACATTCTATCAAATCGGAGGTGGAACTGCGTTAGAGATGGCAAGTCCACAAGCAGCTCCTTGCATTAGCTTATCGCGTACACTGCCATTGGATGCAACGAGAGAGAGAGAGAGGCATCAACAGAATACCCTTAGGTGCATGAATGCCTAGTGTGTTTATGTATACGTGTGTGTCAGAGGAGGCTGGTGGGAGGAGGTATAGGAGGACAGGCTCATTGTAATGGCTGGAATGGAATAAATGGAAGAGTTTCCATATGTTTGATGTGTTTGATACCGTTCCATTTATTCCATTCCAGCCATTCCAATATGCCCATCCTCCTATAGCTCCTCCTACCAGCCTCCTCTGGTGTGTGTGTGTATGTGTCAGTGGTACACGCCTCTGATGAGCAACACTGCTCTTACCCCCTCATCCCCCATCAGTGGCTGTCTCCTGCCCCCTCTCCTCCATCCGTCTCTGGCCACCTCTCCTGCTCCCACTCCTCCATCCCTCTCTGGCACACTCTCCTTACCCCTCTCCTCCATCCCTCTCTGGCCCACTCTCCTGGCCCCTCTCCTCCATCCCTCTCTGGCCACCTCTCCTGCTCCCACTCCTCCATCCCTCTTCTCCATCCCTCTCTGGCCTATTCTCCTGCCCCCTCTCCTCCATCCCTCTCTGGCCCACTCTCCTGCCCCCTCTCATCCATCCCTCTCTGGACACCTCTCTGGCCCCACTCCTCCATCCCTCTCTGGCACACTCTCCTGCCCCCTCTCCTCCATCCCTCTCTGGCCCACTCTCCTGGCCCCTCTCCTCCATCCCTCTCTGGCCACCTCTCCTGCTCCCACTCCTCCATCCCTCTCCTCCATCCCTCTCTGGCCTATTCTCCTGCCCCCTCTCCTCCATCCCTCTCTGGCCCACTCTCCTGCCCCCTCTCATCCATCCCTCTCTGGACACCTCTCTGGCCACCTCTCCTGCTCCCACTCCTCCATCAATTATTACACTGAGTCTGGCCTTGACCTGGGCCTCCCGGTACCTCTCTGTCATCTCACCAGTTTGTATTGGCAAATACAAAAAGTTATTGATGCCACTTACTAGTGACCTGGGGATAATTCCATTGCACACAATCCAATAAAAGAGAGAAATCCAATAATTTTAGTCCATTTATTTTCGTTAATTTCTTAAATCATTGTCACTAACAGAAAGAGTACGATATGAAACGGTTGAAAATTGTCTGTGCTCTCAGGCACACTAGTTCCCACCCACACAATTTTAATGTATTTTTTATTTTACCCTTATTTTACCAGGTAAGTTGACTGAGAACACATTCTAATTTACAGCAACGACTTGGGGAATAGTTACAGGGGAGAGGAGGCGGGATGAATGAGCCAATTGGAAGCAGGGGATGTGGTCCTCTGTAGCTCAGCTGGTAGAGCACGGCGCTTGTAACGCCAAGGTAGTGGGTTCGATCCCCGGGACCACCCATACACAAAAAAATGTATGCACGCATGACTGTAAGTCGCTTTGGATAAAAGCGTCTGCTAAATGGCATATTATTATTATTAATATTAATTAGGTGTCCATGATTGTATGAGGGTCCAGATTGGGAATTTAGCCAGGACACCGGGGTTAACACCCCTACTCTTACAATAAGTGCCATGGGATCTTTAGTGACCACAGAGAGTCAGGACACCCATTTAACATCCCATCCGAAAGACGCCACCCTACACAGGGCAATGTCCCCAATCACTGCCCTGGGGCATTGCGATATTTTATTTTAGACCAGAGGAAAAAATGCCGGCACTTGCAGTCTAGGTAGGGCTTCATGTGCGAGATCTCTAATAGCGTCATTCTAGTGGAATCCAGAAAGAACAAAACCCTGTCCTCAAACATTTACATTTTATGTATTTAGTCTTCATAATCATCGTCCTTCATCAATTGTGTCTTTTTATTTTTATTTTTGCAAATTTAAAAGACCTAGCTAGCTAAAAGACAAAGTCAACCGGTTCCTTTAAAAATTGCAGCTAATTTTCTCATTCACCTGGCAGCCTTTTATATATTCAATGGGGGGGAAATGTAAATCAGCGGGGCAGTCAGGTGCTAAACAGGTAAATATAGGGATTAAATCAATAGAACACAAACATGATGAATAGCTCCTACAACCCCCTATTCTCTATATAATGCACTGGTCAAAAGTAGTTCAATGTGAATAGGGTGCCACGTGCTCCGTCATCTCGCTGAGTCTGGCCTTGGACTCCCGGTACCTCTGTCATCTTACCTGTTTGAAGAAGCCATTCGTAGTAATTACCGTCTGACCATTTTCAACAGTGCAGCTTTGCTAAGGACTGATCTGAAGTCATGGTCCATATGGAAGTAGATTCTCCCAGGGCTTGCCAGGAATTGTGGCCAGGTATTTCCTCACTCCTCAGCACATTGCACCGATTAAAGAAGAAAGTTGTCCACTGAAAATGTATCTTCTAAAACTCGCTTTACGCCACAAGCTTGAGTGATGGGGTTCACTTCCAAAAAGGCATTTCCTATATAGCCATACTATAATTTAAAGGCAGACATCAGCGGGCAAACAATTATTTAAGATGAATTCAAATTGAAGGATGATTTAAGCGACGAGGGATAGAAGTTGGAAAACCTCATGATGTCATCACGTCAGACATCACTCTTAAACTTGCTGGAACTGTAATTGAGACTGAGAGTTGAGGTTCAGTTTTATAACTTGTATATAGATAGATAGGATGGAAAACATTATTAACCCCCAAGGACAAATTGATTTAATTTGTTCGAGGGC
This sequence comes from Coregonus lavaretus, assembly GCF_964263955.1. Taxonomy (NCBI): domain Eukaryota; kingdom Metazoa; phylum Chordata; class Actinopteri; order Salmoniformes; family Salmonidae; genus Coregonus; species Coregonus lavaretus. Next base: position 78,286,716 of record NC_139989.1, read on the forward strand.
CAATGTGGGGGTCACAGGTCAGGATCAGACCACCTCCCCTAAAGCATGACACGGGAAAGGTCAGGGGGGCAGATTCCCAGCCAGTAAAACACCCTGAGTGGAAATGTGTGTGTATGTGTCCTCATCTCCTCTACCACTCAGCGGGTTAATGTCTATCCATCCTCCCGCTGGCTGCAGCAACAGGAAGTGAGGTCATGCAGACAGTGTTTTATCAGGCCTTCAGGGAGCCAGTAAATCAGTTCTGTCTGTGTGTGTGCGTGTGTGTGTGCGTGCGTGCATATGTACATGTGCAGTCAGGGTATACGGTGCATGACTCCAAAGGGTAAATCACGCTCTATGTGTGTACTCTCTGTATGAGAGTGTGGGCCTCTCTTAGCAGCAGAGATCTGTCAGTTATGCGGGAGTATGTGGGAGTCCTCTACTGTTCTACAGTGAATTATCTTGGCACCTCAGCAAACTCATCATCGTCTCCCAAAGTACCAGCAGCTTCCCCTTCTCTTTCCTCTCTGTTTGTCTTTCCCTCCGTTGTCTTCTCTCTTCTTTCATTAAGAGCTAAATAAACCAATGAAGAAGCATAGCACCACTAGGACTGTGTTCCAGAGCTAGGCATGTCCAGTTGCTCTCTATCCCTCAGTGTTCTGTTGACACATCCTATCATTACTCACTGCTAGTTGTTCAGCAGGATCCATTCTGAGTTTTCAGTCTATGTATAGTCTTCCAGAGGCTAAACATGAACAAATCTGATGTTTTCCACTTAAAGGAAAATATAAAAGCATACTTGGAGGCTGCTCGGAGGCTTTCTTCCCCACCCCAAGGCCGGTATAGCTCTACCAGTGTTGCCAGATTCTATTGCCACTTTCTAGCACAATCAGAACCAAAATCCTGCCCAATCCACTAAAAAGTAGCCACATTTTAACAGATTTCTCTGTGAGCTGGGTGGGCGGGATTTGTATGTTTCTTGCATCGCATTTCTTTTAGGTGTGAAACTACCCAATCTGGCAACACTGAGCTCTACCTCCAGGACCACCAGTGGTAATGAGGGGATAGTAGAGAGGGGCCAGGGGAGGAAGCAGAGGGGGTTGTGGTTGTAGTTACTGGTGCTTCTTCATTTTAACAGAGGTGTGGTCTCCTTGATGGCTTTCTCACACTCCTCTCTCTGGACTGTTAAGCACTTTAGGCCCTGATCTCTCCCCCTACCTTCCTTTTCACTCCTCCTCTCAGACCAACAGCCCTCTTCCTCTGTGTTAGTCTTCAGCTGTGACAGACGCACAGAAGGGTGTCTCCCCTCCTCTAAAAGCTCAGACACACCGGTTGGATTGTCAAACGTTTGCCTGCCGACAGTTTTTTATTTATTTTTATTTCACCTTTATTTAGTACTTAGCACCTCTGAACAGTGTCGGCAGTCAATCTCTTATGTGTTCATTTACATTTACATTTTAGTCATTTAGCAGACGCTCTTATCCAGAGCGACTTACAGTTAGTGAATACATATTTTATGTATTCACTAATGTATTCACACTGTATTTGTTCACACAGCAAAGACCTTGGAAGTCGTCAGCCACTCAGCCTTGTTAAAGTACTCCAAACCAGAAGGTGGTAGTAGCGTTGTTTGGCAATGCATATATGTGCGTATTGCTTATGGTCTAGATTCCAAGTTATCTGCGCTAATGTCGTTATTTTGTACAAAGCCCTTGTTGATACTAGCCAGATGGCCACTACTAGATAACTACCTAGCAAGATGATGAAGAAACAATTTAAGGCACTCTCCATAATCCCATATTGCCAGTGCCAGCCCATAGCCAAATGTTTAGCTAACTAGTTAATGTTAGCATATTCGCTAGCTAGCACAACATAGCTAGCTAGCTAAGGACATTGCACTAACTAGGCAGCTAACACAGGCAGCTGTTTAATGGAAACTATCTAATCCATTGTGATTTAATTATAATGGCAATACTAACTACAGTGGTTAGCTGTCTTGGAGGAAGTATTTAGTGTTGTGTGCATTAAGTCTGTGCACTTATCTAGCTACCATCCCATAGCCTACATTGCATATGAAGTGTGACTGGCTCATCTGTGGATGTACGCAGAAAATGCCCTCTTTAAAAATAAATAATTGCTGGCTCCCCCACATGGGGTTTCGTGCTCTCTGACTGGCTCAAAGTCAAGTTATTGGCCACTGACAAGCATTGCTATTCTACAAGTAGAATCGGTAGGTTCGTTGCTACTGGGTCGGCACGCAGCAGGTACCATTTTTGTTCTAGCAAGAGAAGGAACGGCCTCCCTCTGTCATGGCCCAGTACTAAATGACTTTGTAGGATGGTGTGATGAATCACACTTGGTCCTCAATACCAACAAGATCAAAGAGATGTGCATAGATAGACTTCAGGAAGCGAACAACACCCACCTCTGCAACATCTATCAGAGGTCAGAACATAGAGATTGTAGAGGAATACAAATATCTGACTGTCCACTTAGACAATAAGCTTCAGTAGAGTAAATCTACAGACCTGATTTACAAAAAGAGTCAACAGAGACTGTACTTTCTCAAAAAGCTGGGATCTTTTAATGTTAACTGTACTATACTGACTGTGTTTTACAAATCTTAGTATTTAAACTTTTTGCATCGTTTGTTGGTTTGGCAATGCCACTGTCAGACAGAAAAATATGCTGAGAAGGATTATCACCACAGCAAGCAAGGTGATGAGATCTTTAAGTTCAGAGCCCTCAGCAAGGCTCACAAAAACATTTTAGACCCAAGCCACCCCCGTACCTGAACTTTGAACTACTCCCTTCTGGGTGCAGGTATAGGGCACCCCCCGGCAGGAAAAACAGAACTAGACAAACATTTGTGCCAGGTGTGATATCCCTCCTAAACAGCTTGGGCTAATGTTCCTATCCACCAGTAAGGCCAGCAGGCTAGTCTCTTTCATTGATATATACTGTATGTAACTGTTATGAATTTTGTATTGTCAATTTGTTGTCTACTGTATAAACGCCACTTTAAAAATGTGCATGATAGTGCAACAAAATGTCCCCATGGGGACAATAAAGTCAGTAATGTAAAGTAAGTACTCATCGGCAGTATATCGGCAGTGAGATTCTCAGTGTGTTTCATGCTTAACAGCCCCACCATAGTCACAGTGTCAACACTGCTGTTTGACCACTGTGCTTCATTTCTGTAGAAAACTCATTCAGATGTAGAAAGCTCAGTGATGTGGCAGTAACCGGTAAAGACACATTCCTGTATTTCATTACAAACTGTAGTTTATTGTCCAATTTCAGATGAGTGTTTTCTAGTCTGGCTGGGCTAGAGGCTGGAGCTCTCACCTGTGTCGTCCCCCCCCCCCCCCCCCCCCCCCCCCCCCACACACACACACACACACACACACACACACACATACAAACACACAGGTGAGCTGAGGCACATCTGTCTTAGAGTTATCACTCTCCTCCTCAGCAACACTTTCATTAGGAGTTGGCAGAGGCAGCCTGCCTCGTGCGCACACACACACACACACACACACACACACACACACACACACACACACACAAACCACTGGGTCCACAGCAACTCAAAAGCTTTTTCTGGGAGTGTGAGTGAGGAAGGATCTTTGGGTTCTCTGCCTCTCCTAGCAGCCTGTCATTCATCACTCAAGCTGTTTGCTAACTCTGCTTCATGCGTTGCCAAAATAAGTAGCTCTGTTTGTGCTCAGACAATCCTACATTTCACACATACACACACGCACACCATTCACCTGCACTGCACAGGCCCCAGAAGCACTGAGAATACTGGGCCTCAATTGGCTCTCAGTCACTGCAGCAAATAGCTATCGCCATAATGAAAGGTTTTTAATACGAGTAGCTGTTTTCCCCTGATGTGTCTTTGTCAAACTGTGGAAGTTTATTTAGTGGTGAAAGTCATTCTCAATCATTTTAGCGTTCAACTGTCTCGGTAATTAGCAGGTTCAATGCAGCGAAGGGGTATTTTGGAATGACACCCTCCATTATATGGTGTGCAAGGACTGAACACTCGTTGGTGCAACACAGAATGTACCGAGATAGAAGGAGAGATTGTGGGTGTCTTTATGCCAACAAAGTGTGATTCCAGAGTTTCTACAGTGTTAAGTAGCCTTAGTTATGTTATTTTAAGGACCTATCTTGTGCCTCCTCGCCACAGCGCTACCGTGTCCTCAAGCAACTCAGCGAGAAGAAGCTGAAGGGTTTTTAAAGTGGACAACTTAAACGAAAACCATTCTCTTTTTTCATGAGTGTTCCAGAAGACAGACCTTCATTGCCAGGACAAATAGTGATGTTGTTTCCAAACCAAACTTCAAGGTCTTTAAGTGAGTGTGTGTGTGTGTGTGTGTGTGTGGGGGGGGGGGGTCGGTCACATATTAACAGAGCTCTCTGCCTAGGCTTCCTCACGGCACCATGACAACCAATACTTACAAAGTAATCCTTATTTTGAATATTTTTGAAATAGACCAAATTTCTTTTGGGCTGAGAATATAAGACTTATAACTCTGAGAGAGCATCCAAGGGCTAGAATGATGTATATAGAATGTATGACAAACAATAATTGTCACGCCCTGGCTCTGGGGACTATGTTATGTTGAGCCAGGGTGTGTAAGTCTATGTTTTGTATATCTATGTTGGCCTGAGTGACTCCCAATCAGAGGCAACGAGTGTCAGCTGGTTGTCTCTGATTGGGAGCCATATTTAACTATCGGTCTTTTCACTTTGTGTTGTGGTTTCTTGTTCCTTTTGGTTTGTGTGTATCGAAGGACTTCACGTTTCGTTCGTTGTTTTGATCGGGTGATCTGTTTAATAAATAATATGTACGCATTCAACGCTGCGCATTGGTCCTCCTCCTTAAGCGAACGTGACAATAATTTTTAAATATAATTCTAAAATCTTCAGAATTCTGAGATTTTTGTCCATAATACAGAATTCAAGCCAACATTCCAATCTCATTATGACTCAACAATTAAGCTAGGCTACAACCATAGAATTTGGAATTAGAACTTGGCTACAACAAGTTCCAAACCAAAGAAAACAACCAGCATATCCATTCACCACACCATAACTACTCAAGTGTATATCTTTTTAAATCTTCATAAGTGGACAGACATCGCGGAGGAGAGGTGAGTTAGAACATAATAATGTGTAAAAGTGTTTGACTTCTAAGGAAATCAGTGAAGGTAGGCCTACTTATTACCATTTAATAAATTATACCAGTTAGCCTGAAGGTAACTGAAGTTGGAAAACTGGCATGGCCAGACAGTTTTAAGAAAATGACATGGAAAAGATTCACACAAAATAAAAAAAATAAGGAATACATGTTTCTCCATACATATTGATGCAGAGAGAAGTCATTGAGATGGAGAAAGAGATGACTGAAAGTGAGGAGATGGAGAAAGGCAACAAGATGAGGGGGGAACAAGAGATAGAAAGACAAAGAGAAATGGAGGGGCTGCTGAGAATGAGAAAGGAGATTGAGACTTGTAACAAGGTAGACCACTACCGGTGGAAGCTGCAGAGAGAGGTGTTGGAGGAAGTCAACAAGGTGAGGGTGGAACCAGAGCAAGAAAGAGAAAGGCTAATTGAAGAGTTGCTGAGACAGATAAGGGAGACTGAGGCTTCTATTGAGGTAAACTGCTACCAATGGAAGCTGGAGAGAGAGTTGTTTGAGAAACAGAGAGAAAGCGCAGTGTCAGACAGAAAAAATATGGAGCTCAAGATGGCAAAGCTGAAGGTGCAGAACATACTGCACTTGGCCAAGATAGGGAAGTTGACCGTGGAGAACACGAGGCTGTCAGCTGAGAATGAAAGGGTGAGAGAGGTGTTGGACAAACAGAGAGAAAGCGCAGTGTCAGACAGAAAAAAGATGGAGCTCAAGATGGCAAAGCTGAAGGTGCAGAACATACTGCACTTGGCCAAGATAGGGAAGTTGACCGTGGAGAACACGAGGCTGTTAGCTGAGAATGAAAGGCAGCGAGAGGTGATGGACAAACAGAGAGAAAGCGCAGCGACCGACAAACAAACAATGGTGGACAAGATATCAAAGGTGAAGATGTCCTTGGCCAAGTTATGGAAGGTGACAGTGGAGAACAAGAAGAGACTGTTAGCTGAGAATGAAAGGGTGGGGAAGGAGAGGGTGATAGAGAGGAATGGATGGAACCTCATAAGAAATGGTTTGGAGACAGCTTTGGCCAAAGCAGACCAGGAGAGGAATCAGACCCTAGTAGCCTGGAAGGAGGACAGGGGGAGATGGGCCAAGGCCAAGGCTGGCCTACGAAGCCTCTTGGATCAACGGGGGGAAAGATGGATGAAGGAGAAGGAGGAGATTAAGAGGAGGAGCACGCAGGCAGCAGAGGAGTGGATAATTGAGCTGAGAGAGAAGGAGAGAGCGATAGAGGCTCTGGAAAGAGAAAAGATGAGGATTCTGTGCCTGAATGGACAAGAGAAGAAGGGATGGGAGATGGAAAAGAGAGAGATGGAGAAGGAGAACTGGAAGATTACAGAGGAGCGGGAGAGAAAGAGTAGTGAAATTGAGAAAATGCAAAGGGACAAAGAGAGATGGGCAATAGAGAAGAGGGATGTGGTGGAGAGGATGAAGGAGGCGTACATAAAGCTGTACCAGATGCAGACTGTCCTGAGGTTCAGAGAGCAAGAGCAGGCACAGGTACAGTACTCCATTTAACCAGTCACAGTTCAGGGAGGTCATAAGTCACCTCCTAATGGTTATACTATCAGATTCAACAGATTAAGTTGACTGCATGCTAGAGAAGGAGTAATAATAATATTTCAGATCACTGACCAACATGTATGGACTTTCTCTTTCAGATGGAAACTAAACGCGCCCAGAGAGTCAGGGCAAAGCAGGAGAAAAAGGAGAGGAAAGAAAGAGACTTGTTGGAGAAGAACAAAGTAAAAGAACTGCTCAGAGCTAGAAAAGCAGAGAGTAAGGAAGAAGTGAGGAAGAATAAGGAGAGGGTGAAAGCCCACCTGGACAAGGTGGCAAGGAACTATAACGAAAAGAAACAGAGGGAGAAAGAAAGAGAAAAGCTGTTGAAAAAGGCATATGGCAAAGAAAATCACATGGTGTACATCCCAGACCTCATACTGAAGAAGATGTAAGAACACAACGCATATGGAAGAGTACATATTATCAGCTAGCATTGGTCAAAAGTTCATTTCTATCTTCTTTCATTTAGTGGAATACTTCATCAATAAAATAATATGAGCATTTATTTGTCAGCATTCATTCCCATATGGAAGAAAGAACACACAAAATATGAGAAAAGTATAAGATGTGGATTAAAGGTTGATGTGGTTACTGGATAATGCAATGTGAAGGGCTAGATTCTATCAAATCGGAGGTGGAACTGCGTTAGAGATGGCAAATCCACAAGCAGCTCCTTGCATTAGCTTATCGCGTACACTGCCATTGGATGCAACGAGAGAGAGAGAGAGGCATCAACAGAATACCCTTAGGTGCATGAATGCCTAGTGTGTTTATGTATACGTGTGTGTCAGAGGAGGCTGGTGGGAGGAGGTATAGGAGGACAGGCTCATTGTAATGGCTGGAATGGAATAAATGGAAGAGTTTCCATATGTTTGATGTTTTTGATACCGTTCCATTTATTCCATTCCAGCCATTCCAATATGCCCATCCTCCTATAGCTCCTCCTACCAGCCTCCTCTGGTGTGTGTGTGTATGTGTCAGTGGTACACGCCTCCGATGAGCAAAACTGCTCTTACCCCCTCATCACCCATCAGTGGCTGTCTCCTGCCCCCTCTCCTCCATCCGTCTCTGGCCACCTCTCCTGCTCCCACTCCTCCATCCCTCTCTGGCACACTCTCCTGCCCCCTCTCCTCCATCCCTCTCTGGCCCACTCTCCTGGCCCCTCTCCTCCATCCCTCTCTGGCCACCTCTCCTGCTCCCACTCCTCCATCCCTCTCCTCCATCCCTCTCTGGCCTATTCTCCTGCCCCCTCTCCTCCATCCCTCTCTGGCCCACTCTCCTGCCCCCTCTCATCCATCCCTCTCTGGACACCTCTCTGGCCACCTCTCCTGCTCCCACTCCTCCATCAATTATTACACTGAGTCTGGCCTTGACCTGGGCCTCCCGGTACCTCTCTGTCATCTCACCAGTTTGTAGTGGCAAATACAAAAAGTTATTGATGCCACTTACCAGTGACCTGGGGATAATTCCATTGCACACAATCCAATAAAAGAGAGAAATCCAATAATTTTAGTCCATTTATTTTCGTTATTTTCTTAAATCATTGTCACTAACAGAAAGAGTACGATATGAAACGGTTGAAAATTGTCTGTGCTCTCAGGCACACTAGTTCCCACCCACACAATTTTAATGTATTTTTTATTTTACCCTTATTTTACCAGGTAAGTTGACTGAGAACACATTCTAATTTACAGCAACGACTTGGGGAATAGTTACAGGGGAGAGGAGGCGGGATGAATGAGCCAATTGGAAGCAGGGGATGTGGTCCTCTGTAGCTCAGCTGGTAGAGCACGGCGCTTGTAACGCCAAGGTAGTGGGTTCGATCCCCGGGACCACCCGTACACAAAAAAAATTATGCACGCATGACTGTAAGTCGCTTTGGATAAAAGCGTCTGCTAAATGGCATATTATTATTATTAATATTAATTAGGTGTCCATGATTGTATGAGGGTCCAGATTGGGAATTTAGCCAGGACACCGGGGTTAACACCCCTACTCTTACAATAAGTGCCAAGGGATCTTTAGTGACCACAGAGAGTCAGGACACCCATTTAACATCCCATCCGAAAGATGCCACCCTACACAGGGCAATGTCCCCAATCACTGCCCTGGGGCATTGCGATATTTTATTTTAGACCAGAGGAAAAAATGCCGGCACTTGCAGTCTAGGTAGGGCTTCATGTGCGAGATCTCTAATAGCGTCATTCTAGTGGAATCCAGAAAGAACAAAACCCTGTCCTCAAACATTTACATTTTATGTATTTAGTCTTCATAATCATCGTCCTTCATCAATTGTGTCTTTTTATTTTTATTTTTGCAAATTTAAAAGACCTAGCTAGCTAAAAGACAAAGTCAACCGGTTCCTTTAAAAATTGCAGCTAATTTTCTCATTCACCTGGCAGCCTTTTATATATTCAATGGGGGTTAAATGTAAATCAGCGGGGCAGTCAGGTGCTAAACAGGTAAATATAGGGATTAAATCAATAGAACACAAACATGATGAATAGCTCCTACAACCCCCTATTCTCTATATAATGCACTGGTCAAAAGTAGTTCAATGTGAATAGGGTGCCACGTGCTCCGTCATCTCGCTGAGTCTGGCCTTGGACTCCCGGTACCTCTGTCATCTTACCTGTTTGAAGAAGCCATTCGTAGTAATTACCGTCTGACCATTTTCAACAGTGCAGCTTTGCTAAGGACTGATCTGAAGTCATGGTCCATATGGAAGTAGATTCTCCCAGGGCTTGCCAGGAATTGTGGCCAGGTATTTCCTCACTCCTCGGCACATTGCACCGATTAAAGAAGAAAGTTGTCCACTGAAAATGTATCTTCTAAAACTCGCTTTACGCCACAAGCTTGAGTGATGGGGTTCACTTCCAAAAAGGCATTTCCTATATAGCCATACTATAATTTAAAGGCAGACATCAGCGGGCAAACAATTATTTAAGATGAATTCAAATTGAAGGATGATTTAAGCGACGAGGGATAGAAGTTGGAAAACCTCATGATGTCATCACGTCAGACATCACTCTTAAACTTGCTGGAACTGTAATTGAGACTGAGAGTTGAGGTTCAGTTTTATAACTTGTATATAGATAGATAGGATGGAAAACATTATTAACCCCCAAGGACAAATTGATTTAATTTGTTCGAGGGCCAATGTGGGGGTCACAGGTCAGGATCAGACCACCTCCCCTAAAGCATGACACGGGAAAGGTCAGGGGGGCAGATTCCCAGCCAGTAAAACACCCTGAGTGGAAATGTGTGTGTATGTGTCCTCATCTCCTCTACCACTCAGCGGGTTAATGTCTATCCATCCTCCCGCTGGCTGCAGCAACAGGAAGTGAGGTCATGCAGACAGTGTTTTATCAGGCCTTCAGGGAGCCAGTAAATCAGTTCTGTCTGTGTGTGTGCGTGTGTGTGTGCGTGCGTGCATATGTACATGTGCAGTCAGGGTATACGGTGCATGACTCCAAAGGGTAAATCACGCTCTATGTGTGTACTCTCTGTATGAGAGTGTGGGCCTCTCTTAGCAGCAGAGATCTGTCAGTTATGCGGGAGTATGTGGGAGTCCTCTACTGTTCTACAGTGAATTATCTTGGCACCTCAGCAAACTCATCATCGTCTCCCAAAGTACCAGCAGCTTCCCCTTCTCTTTCCTCTCTGTTTGTCTTTCCCTCCGTTGTCTTCTCTCTTCTTTCATTAAGAGCTAAATAAACCAGTGAAGAAGCCTAGCACCACTAGGACTGTGTTCCAGAGCTAGGCATGTCCAGTTGCTCTCTATCCCTCAGTGTTCTGTTGACACATGTCAGGAGGGAACCGATGTGGATGTGGTGGAGGAGTCAGGCGCAGGACACAGAGGTTAAGTCCAACAGACTTTAATAATCCAAAGTCAAATGTCCAAAAGTAACACGACCTCGACAAAACAAGAGGCGAGGGAGAATTACGCATACACGCGTAAACACTAAACACAAAACAAACAGAGTGCAAAGACGTAGCTCCGAACAGCATGACAGTGAAAACAACACACAATCATACTAGTGCAAAACAAGGAACTTATACGACACGTAATCAACACACAAATGGACACAGGTGTAACAGACAGACAAAAGCAATCAAATAACGAAAACATAGAGCGGTGGCAGCTAGTACTCCGGGGACGGCGAATGCCGAAGCCTGCCCGAACCAGGAGGAGGAGCAGTCTCGGCCGAAACCGTGACAGTACCCCCCCCTTGACGCGCGGCTCCAGCCGTGCGCCGACCCCGGCCTCGGGGACGGCCAGGAGGACGCGGACCCGGGCGCGTGGGATGCCCACGGTGAAACTCAGTCAGGAGGGATGGATCGAGTATGTCCCTCCTGGGCACCCAGCACCGTTCCTCCGGACCGTACCCCTCCCACTCCACGATATACTGGAGACCACTCATCCGGCGCCTCGAGTCCAAGATGGTCCGGACTCTGTACGCCGGGGCCCCCTCGATGTCCAAAGGGGGCGGAGGGGTCTCTCCTATCTCATCTTCTTGGAGTGGGCCAGCTACCACCGGCCTGAGAAGAGACACATGGAACGAGGGGTTAATATTTTTATACTCTATAGGCAGTTGTAACCTGAAACACACCTCGTTCAATCTTCTCAGGACTTTGAAGGGCCCCACAAACCGCCGACCCAGCTTCCGGCAGGGCAGGCGGAGGGGCAGGTTTCGAGTCGAGAGCCAGACTCGATCTCCCGGTGCGTATACCGGTCCCTCACTGCGGTGGCGATCGGCGCTCGCCTTTTGTTGACGGATGGCACGCTGCAGATGGACATGGGCAGCGTCCCACGTCTCCTCCGAGTGCCGAATCCACTCGTCCACCGCAGGGGCCTCGATCTGGCTCTCGTGCCATGGTGCCAGGACCGGCTGATAACCTAAAACACACTGGAAAGGTGTTAAATTGGTGGAGGAGTGGCGGAGAGAGTTCTGGGCCATCTCTGCCCAGGGAATGAACCTAGACCACTCCTCCGGCTTGTCCCGGCAATAGGACCTCAAAAACCTACCCACATCCTGGTTGACACGTTCCACCTGCCCATTGCTCTCTGGGTGATACCCCGAGGTAAGGCTTACCGAGACCCCCAACCGTTCCATGAACGCCCCCCAAACTCGGGAGGTGAACTGGGGACCTCGGTCAGACACTATATCCTCGGGGACCCCATAGTGCCGGAACACATGGGTAAATAGGGCCTCAGCGGTTTGTAGGGCAGTAGGGAGACCCGGCATGGGAAGGAGACGACAGGCCTTGGAAAACCGATCCACAACGACCAAAATGGTGGTATTCCCCTGGGAGGGGGGTAGGTCGGTTACGAAATCCACCGATAGGTGGGACCATGGTCGTTGTGGAACGGGCAGGGGATGTAGCTTACCCCTGGGCAAATGTCTAGGCGCCTTACACTGGGCACACACCGAGCAGGAGGAGACATAAACCCTCACATCCCTAGCTAACGTGGGCCACCAGTATTTCATGCTAAGACAGTGCACGGTCCGGCCAATACCTGGATGTCCAGAGGAGGGTGATGTATGAGCCCAATAAATAAGACGATCACGAATCTCGAGCGGCACGTACGTCCGCCCCACAGGACACTCGGGGGGAGTAGGGTCGGTACGCAGTGCCCGCTCGATTTCCGCATCGACCTCCCATACCACCGGAGCCACCAAGCAAGACTCCGGCAATATGGAAGTAGGCTCGTTGGACCTCTCCTCTGTGTCATACCGCCGGGACAGGGCGTCTGCCTTACCATTCTGGGACCCAGGGATGCATGTGATCTTAAAAACAAACCGGGTTAGGAACATGTTCCACCTAGCCTGACGAGGGTTCAATCTCCTACCTGCCCGGATGTACTCCAGGTTACGGTGATCAGTCAGAATGAGGAAAGGGTGTTGAGCCCCCTCAAGCCAATGCCTCCACACCTTTAGGGACTACGGCTAACAGCTCCCTGTCCCCAACATCATAGTTGCGCTCCGCCGAGCTGAGCTTCTTGGAGTAGAACGCACAGGGGCGGAGTTTAGGTGGCGTGCCGGACCGCTGTGACAGAACTGCCCCAATACCGGTCTCGGACGCGTCTACCTCTACTTGGAATGGCAAAGAGGGATCCGGATGCGCCAGCACAGGAGCCGAGGTGAACAGGTTCTTTAGTTTGACAAATGCCCTGTCCGCCTCAGCCGACCACTGCAAACGAACCGGACCCCCCTTTAGCAGGGACGTAATGGGAGCTGCAACCTGTCCAAAACCCCGAATAAACCTCCGGTAGTAATTAGCAAAACCCAAGAACTGCTGCACCTCTTTTACCGTTGTTGGAGTTTGCCAATTACGCACGGCCGATACCCGGTCTACCTCTATCTCCACACCAGACGCTGACAACCGATAACCCAAAAAGGAGACGGACTCCTGGAAGAACAGGCATTTCTCTGCCTTGACATACAAGTCATGCTCCAACAGTCTTCTCAACACTCGGCGCACCTGGGCTACATGCTCGGCTCGTGTAGAAGAATACACTAGGATGTCGTCTATGTAAACTACTACACCCTGCCCATGCATGTCCCGGAAAATCTCGTCAACAAAGGATTGGAAGACTGAAGGAGCATTCATTAACCCGTATGGCATGACGAGATACTCGTAATGACCCGAGGTGGTGCTAAATGCTGTTTTCCATTCATCCCCCTCCCTAATGCGCACCAGATTATACGCGCTCCTGAGATCCAACTTTGTGAAGAACCGCGCTCCGCGTAACGATTCCGTCATCGTCGCAATCAGTGGAAGTGGGTAACTGTATTTAACTGTGATCTGACTGAGACTACGGTAATCAATACACGGGCGCAATTCCCGTCCTTCTTCTTCACAAAGAAGAAACTCGAGGAGACCGGGGAAGTGGAGGACCGTATGTATCCCTGTGCCAAGGACTCGGCTATGTAAGTCTCCATAGCCGCTGTCTCCTCTTGAGACAGGGGATACACACGACTCCGTGGCAGAGCCGCTCCTGTTTGGAGATTTATCGCACAGTCCCCCTGTCTATGAGGAGGTAGCCGTGTTGCCCTCGATTTGCTAAACACAAGTGCTAAATCCTCATACTCAGGGGGAATGCGCAGTGCGGGCATTTGGTTCGGACTCTCTACCGAGGTCGCCCCTACGGAAACACCTAAACATCTCCCTCCACACTGGGCAGACACTCCATAAGAGCTCTCTGTTGCCACGCTATGGTAGGATCATGGGTGCTTAACCAGGGAAGGCCCAACACCACGAGGTACGCAGGAGAGTCAATCAGATAAAACTGAATGATCTCCTCATGACCCCCCTGCGTCGTCATCGTCAGTGGTGCTGTGACCTCCCTGATCAGGCCCGACCCCAACGGCCGGCTGTCTAATGCGTGGACAGGAAATGGAGCTTCTACCGGCCGAAGGGGAATTCCTAACCTACAACAAAATGCCCGATCAATAAAGTTCCCAGCTGCGCCTGAATCTACTAGCGCCTTATGCTGGGAATGAGGCGCCACCTGTGGAAATCTCACAGGAATACTCATGTGACCAACAGAAAGCTCTGGGTAAGTGGGGCGCCTGCTCACCTGAAATGACTCCCCAGTGCGTGGCCTGTTGTCACCTCTCCCAGGAGACCCTCTCCAGCACCTGGCCGCGGTGTGTCCTCCACGACCACAGGTGGTGCAGGGGATGGCCCCCCTCGGGTTACCTCTCCTCCTCTCTCTAGCGCCAGCACCCCCGAGCTCCATAGGAATCGGCCCGGAGGTGCTGGAGGGCGGAATGGACGACCCCCACTCGGGACGTCCGCGGGTAGCCAGCAGGGTGTCTAGACGGATGGAAATGTCCACCAACTGGTCGAACGACAGGTTGGTGTCCCTGCAGGCCCGCTCACGACGAACGTCCTCTCGTAGGCTACATCGGTAATGGTCGATGAGGGCCCTCTCATTCCACCCCGCATCCGCTGCTAGTGTCCGGAACTGCAGTGCGAACTCCTGTGCGCTCCTCTTCTCCTGTCGGAGGTGGAACAGACGCTCTCCCGCCGCTTTCCCCTCAGGTGGATGATCGAAGACAGCCCTGAAGCGGCGGGAGAACTCCGCGTAGGTGATGGTTGCGGCGTCTATTCCCCTCCATTCGGCGTTGGCCCACTCCAACGCCTTGCCGGATAGACAGGAGATGAGGGCGGAGACGCTCTCGTATCCCGAGGGCGCCGGGTGTATGGTGGCCAGGTAAAGTTCCACCTGCAGGAGAAATCCCTGACACCCGGCTGCAGAACCGTCATATGCCCTCGGGAGCGAGAGCCGAATGCCACTGGGTTCCGGTGCTGAGAGAGGAGGACTGGCCGTTGGTGATGGGATGTTGTAAGAGTGCGTGGGCACCTCTCGATTCACCAATCGGCGCAGAGTGTTGGACACATCCTCCATGGCGGCCCCGAGTTGCCGGATCATGGTGTCCTGGTAGTTGATCCGGTCTTCCAGGGATTCGGGTGCCGCCGCTGTTCCTGCTGACTCCATGTTGGTGTGTTGTTCTGTCAGGAGGGAACCGATGTGGATGTGGTGGAGGAGTCAGGCGCAGGACACAGAGGTTAAGTCCAACAGACTTTAATAATCCAAAGTCAAATGTCCAAAAGTAACACGACCTCGACAAAACAAGAGGCGAGGGAGAATTACGCATACACGCGTAAACACTAAACACAAAACAAACAGAGTGCAAACACGTAGCTCCGAACAGCATGACAGTGAAAACAACACACAATCATACTAGTGCAAAACAAGGAACTTATACGACACGTAATCAACACACAAATGGACGCAGGTGTAACAGACAGACAAAAGCAATCAAATAACGAAAACATAGAGCGGTGGCAGCTAGTACTCCGGGGACGGCAAACGCCGAAGCCTGCCCGAACCAGGAGGAGGAGCAGTCTCGGCCGAAACCGTGACAACACATCCTATCATTACTCACTGCTAGTTGTTCAGCAGGATCCATTCTGAGTTTTCAGTCTATGTATAGTCTTCCAGAGGCTAAACATGAACAAATCTGATGTTTTCCACTTAAAGGAAAATATAAAAGCATACCTGGAGGCTGCTCGGAGGCTTTCTTCCCCACCCCAAGGCCGGTATAGCTCTACCAGTGTTGCCAGATTCTATTGCCACTTTCTAGCACAATCAGAACCAAAATCCTGCCCAATCCACTAAAAAGTAGCCACATTTTAACAGATTTCTCTGTGAGCTGGGTGGGCGGGATTTGTATGTTTCTTGCATCGCATTTCTTTTAGGTGTGAAACTACCCAATCTGGCAACACTGAGCTCTACCTCCAGGACCACCAGTGGTAATGAGGGGATAGTAGAGAGGGGCCAGGGGAGGAAGCAGAGGGGGTTGTGGTTGTAGTTACTGGTGCTTCTTCATTTTAACAGAGGTGTGGTCTCCTTGATGGCTTTCTCACACTCCTCTCTCTGGACTGTTAAGCACTTTAGGCCCTGATCTCTCCCCCTACCTTCCTTTTCACTCCTCCTCTCAGACCAACAGCCCTCTTCCTCTGTGTTAGTCTTCAGCTGTGACAGACGCACAGAAGGGTGTCTCCCCTCCTCTAAAAGCTCAGACACACCGGTTGGATTGTCAAACGTTTGCCTGCCGACAGTTTATTTATTTATTTTTATTTCACCTTTATTTAGTACTTAGCACCTCTGAACAGTGTCGGCAGTCAATCTCTTATGTGTTCATTTACATTTACATTTTAGTCATTTAGCAGACGCTCTTATCCAGAGCGACTTACAGTTAGTGAATACATATTTTATGTATTCACTAATGTATTCACACTGTATTTGTTCACACAGCAAAGACCTTGGAAGTCGTCAGCCACTCAGCCTTGTTAAAATACTCCAAACCAGAAGGTGGTAGTAGCGTTGTTTGGCAATGCATATATGTGCGTATTGCTTATGGTCTAGATTCCAAGTTATCTGCGCTAATGTCGTTATTTTGTACAAAGCCCTTGTTGATACTATCCAGATGGCCACTACTAGATAACTACCTAGCAAGATGATGAAGAAACAATTTTAAGGCACTCTCCATAATCCCATATTGCCAGTGCCAGCCCATAGCCAAATGTTTAGCTAACTAGTTAATGTTAGCATATTCGCTAGCTAGCACAACATAGCTAGCTAGCTAAGGACATTGCACTAACTAGGCAGCTAACACAGGCAGCTGTTTAATGGAAACTATCTAATCCATTGTGATTTAATTATAATGGCAATACTAACTACAGTGGTTAGCTGTCTTGGAGGAAGTATTTAGTGTTGTGTGCATTGCGTCTGTGCACTTATCTAGCTACCATCCCATAGCCTACATTGCATATGAAGTGTGACTGGCTCATCTGTGGATGTACGCAGAAAATGCCCTCTTTAAAAATAAATCATTGCTGGCTCCCCCACATGGGGTTTCGTGCTCTCTGACTGGCTCAAAGTCAAGTTATTGGCCACTGACAAGCATTGCTATTCTACAAGTAGAATCGGTAGGTCCGTTGCTACTGGGTCGGCACGCAGCAGGTACCATTTTTGTTCTAGCAAGAGAAGGAACGGCCTCCCTCTGTCATGGCCCAGAACTAAATGACTTTGTAGGATGGTGTGATGAATCACACTTGGTCCTCAATACCAACAAGATCAAAGAGATGTGCATAGATAGACTTCAGGAAGCGAACAACACCCACCTCTGCAACATCTATCAGAGGTCAGAACATAGAGATTGTAGAGGAATACAAATATCTGACTGTCCACTTAGACAATAAGCTTCAGTAGAGTAAATCTACAGACCTGATTTACAAAAAGAGTCAACAGAGACT
>NC_139989.1:78309296-78384296 GCF_964263955.1 Coregonus lavaretus
TGTAGGATTTTGATGAAAGGAAATCCCATATAGCCTACTGGACAGGACTTTGCTATGGCATCTTCTGTTTGGGTGTCTCAGGTCAGGTCAGAGCCATGATCAGAATGTGTCTCTGTGTCTATTTCCAGCCCTGTCATTTCTACCTTTCCTGATCTAGTGTTTCACCCCTGACCTCCTCACACCGTCTCACTGTCCATGTCTGCTTTTAGCTCCCACCTCTACTTCACTGTGTTATAATGGACCTTATGCTTGTTATGTCACCTCTGTAACCACTTATCAAACATACTGACCTTTCTGACCCTATCCCATGGCCCTACTTTCTACAACTGAACATTTAAATTCCTCTATGAGTTTTGTTTAGTTTCCATTTACTTATCTATGTATTTGTTGTATATTGGGGTTGTGCTGCAGAGCATCATGGGGGTTTGTATGTGTTGAGATGATCACGTTCCAGATAAATGGTTGAACTGATTCCTGTCTCCTGTCTCATCATTATTGAATTGTTATACTGACGTGCTTATGAAACCAATGAGACATAACAAAAGATTGGCGCTGAGTAAGTCTGAATCTACAGGTACTATTCTGTCTGGAAGAACTGGGTTTTTACAACTGTTTAAAACTATTATTTTCTGTGGTCCAGTCTAGGCTAATGTTAGCACAGTGTATTGCTAGCAGAGGCAAGTGCATAGTCGAGCTAGCTAAGAGAGAGAGTTAACATCGTCATGGACGGCAGAAAAGGTCTCGAGACGGACGTCGGAGTGGGAAAACAACTTGATTAAAAAGGGAGGAATATACAGTGATTAAAGGAAAGGACATTTATTCAACTGTGAAGACAAACCTTTTAATTAAATCTGCTAAATGAGCGAATTTAGGAGGAAACGTCAGTGAGTGAAGTGAATGAAGATCATGTGACTGAGGAAAATATTGCTGTGGTTGAGGACAATATTGAAGTGAGTGACAATCAGGAGCCTATTGAGAAATGAAAAATGGCTGGAATTGTTGGAAACATTGGACAGTTTGATGAAAGTATTGAGCAGTGGAGCTCATATACAGAACAGTTTGAATATTTTGTTCTTGTAAATGACATGGATGAGGACAACATTGTGCCTCCATGTTTTAGTGTAATGGGGCCAAAGACATTTAATTTACTAGGCAGCCTGCTACAGCCAGACAGAACAGGTAATAAGACGTATTGGGATATTGTGGAGATAATTAAAGGACATTTCTCACCAGAACCACTAATTAATGCTGAAAGGTTCAGGTTCCACAGGAGACATCAGGAAAAGGGAGAATCAGTAACAATGTTTGCTGCTGCATTAAAGAAACTACCAGAACACTGAGTTTAATGCTGTTCTAAATGACATCATTAGAGACAGACTAGTATGTGGGCTACGGAGTGAAGCTACACAAAAGAGACTGTTGACTGAAAGTCATCTGACCTTGGCAAAGGACATTGAAATCAGTGTGTCCATGGAACTAGCTGCTAAAGAGGCTCACCAGTTGAGTTCATCAGGAATTTGTCATCTAACAATCCTAATGACCATTAAAATATGGATAGCTGAGAACTCTTTCTAAAAGGGTAAACAGGTTTACAAAACAGTTGTTTTAAATAAACACCACACACGCTCACACACACAACCCAAAGAACCAGTGGCTCTTGTGTAGAGAGAGGGAGAGAGAGAGAGAGAGAGAGAGAGAGAGAGAGAGAGAGAGAGAGAGAGAGAGAGAGAGAGAGAGAGAGAGAGAGAGAGAGAGAGAGAGAGAGAGAGAGAGAGAGAGAGCGAGAGAGAGAGAGAGAGAGAGAGAGAGAGATAGATAGAGAGATAGGGGAGGGATGGAGAAAGAGAGAGAGAGCTGTAATTCATTGAAGGTAAATACAATTTTCTTTCAAACCTTTTATTTTCTTCTAAATTGTTACTTCAGAAATGTAAGCATACATATACAAATTATTAATGTTCACTTTACAATATTGAATATTAAACTATGACACTAATGTTTACTACTAAACCTATGTATCATAAACATTATTATTACACAAAACTACACCGTACTGAACAATAAATGTATAATTATTATAATAATGTTTTTCTTAGAAAAAAAACAGAATCAGCATTTTTGATTCATGAAGGACACAACACACCTAGAATTGGTCTAGGAGACATGTTTTCTGGAGTTTTCTGTTGTTCATCTCTCTTGAGGTTTCTTGTCACTCGTAGTGTTCACAGGACAAGTCTAACACTTACTTATACTCAGGCAGACCTACCCAGAAATTACTTTTTCATTCTACAAGGGGTCACAAGCTCACTACACAGCAGCTCCATAAGTTCACTACAAAAATTCCCAACTGTTTCACATTTTTCAAACAGTTCAAACTGTAAGTTCAACTAGGTCAGTACACGACACATCAATCACCAGGCCAGTACTTTGTATTTCAAACATGTTGTAGAGGGTTCGTTACACAGTGCTGATATTCTCTTATTCTTAAACAAACTTTAAACTTTAGAAAATGACACAGACAACGGCTTCTGAGTATATGTAAAATATCCTTAGTTATGCAATTGCAGGCAGAAGTTAATACAGAGTCAACAGGATTTGTATAGCTCTTCATAAGGTCTGCAAATTGTCCAAAACAATCTCTGCTTTTCATCCAAGCACGCCCCTCCCTGGCAGATCAGGAGCCACCATGTTTTCTTCTTGTGGCTGTGTGGAAGCAACGAGAAATTGAAACAATCCAGGTCTATCTGTTCCTCCAGTTGATCTCTATCCCATGTCCTTGACTACACGCCCAGACCAGCTGCAGGGAGCTACCAGGTCTACCTGTTCCTCCAGTTGATCTCTATCCCATGTCCTTGACTACACGCCCAGACCAGCTGCAGGGAGCTGGAGGGAACCATCCTTACCAAAAGCACAGCATTGGTAGTTCAGAAATGTCTCTACTATTGATAAGCACATTCATTGTTAACTATTAATATTTAACAAATCAGGTAAATATGTGCTCTTTCTCTCACAGCATAATAGATCACATATTCCTCATCAATGTAATACATTTGATAAATAGTATTTATAGATGTGATTAGTAATAGAGTTATAGTCAGTAATACAGTCCAGTAACAGCTTATTTTTACAAAGTAAAACGTAAAAGAGAATTATATCAACCCGCAAAGCTCACGGTCATATTATTTACAGTAAACATGAGTGCCAAAGCTGATAAATAGTGCGTAAACAATTGGAAAGGTGAATTACATAAATAAATATCGGTGAAAAGATATCCATGAAAAGATATGAAAACCAGAGTAATTTATTGATTGTATGGGACCCTGTATTGTGGCCTTACCCGTGTTTTAACTCATGAATCAATCTCATGAATAATGCTTCAGTTCGGCTGGCGCTGAACTCTGCTAGCCAAACCCAACGAGTGTTCTAGTATACTCCCTTAAAAAGACCTTAAAAGACCTTCGCTTGAAAATCGTGAAAAAATAGAAAAAAAGAGGCAGTAGTCCTATTTGTCCCTTTTGAGATGCCGTAGCCAGTATACACTCAAAATCGTCTGAATTAATTAAGATAACTCAAGCAATCTTGGCAAAATGGGTAAAATTGCAGGACATTTGCTTTAAAACTGCAATAATTCTCTCTGCCCCATGGCAAAATATGTAGAATTGCATGAAATTGGTTATAAAATGGCTACATTTTCTCTCCACCCCAATGCAAAATGTGTATAACTGCAGAATACTTGCTTTAAGATTGCAATATTTTCTCTACACCACATGGCAAAATGTGTAAAAATAATTAGACCACCCACAACACCCACAATTCTTCATCATCATTACACCATTGTTCTAAATTAAATTCACCCTCTTCACCCTCCTCATCGTTGTCACGATCGTCTAGGAGCGACGGAGACCAAAGCGCAGCGTTTTGAGCGAACATGACTTTATTTAATAAAGCAACCACAAAAAAACAACAAAACAAATGACGATACGTGAAGTCCAAAAGTGACAATGACTGAACAGGAACATGGAACAATGGAACAAAAACCCACAAACACAAGGTGAAAACACACAGTTTAAATATGGCTCCCAATCAGAGATAACGAGCCGACAGCTGACACTCGTTACCTCCGATTGGGAGTCATTGAAAACAAACAAGGAAACACAACCACATAGACTACCCAACCAAACAGAACACAACGAAACGAACACACCCTAAACCCAACCTAACCAAAACAAAACCCCAACAAAACGAATACACCCTGGCTCAACTACAAGTCCCGGAGCCAGAGTGTGACAGTACCCCCCCCTAAAGGCGCGGACTGCGACCGCGCCTCAACTAGGGCTAACCAAGGGAGGGCTGGGTGGGCATACCTCTTCGGCGGTGGTTCAGGCTCTGGTCGTGATCCCCACCCCACCATAGTCACTACCCGCTTTCGTAGCCTCCTCCAACTGACCACCCTCCAAATTAACCCCACCGGATTAAGGGGCAGCACCGGACTAAGAAGCAGCACCGGACTAAGGGGCAGCACCGGACTAAGGGGCAGCACCGAGCTAAGGGGCAGCACCGGACTAAGGAGCAGCACCGGACTGAATGGCGGATCCTGGCTGGCTGGCTCTGGCGGATCCTGGCTGGCGGGCGGATCCCGGGCTGGACGGCTCTGGCGGATCCCGGCTGGACGGCTCTGGCGGATCCCGGCTTGGCGGATCCCGGCTGGACGGCTCTGGCGGATCCCGGCTGGACGGCTCTGGCGGATCCCGGCTGGACGGCTCTGGCGGATCCCGGCTGGACGGCTCTGGCGGATCCCGGCTGGACGGCTTTGGCGGATCCCGGCTGGACGGCTCTGGCGGATCCCGGCTGGACGGCTCTGGCGGATCCCGGCTGGACGGCTCTGGCGGATCCCGGCTGGACGGCTCTGGAGGATCCCGGCTGGACGGCTCATGGCTGGCTGACGGATCTGGCTGCTCATGGCTGGCTGACGGATCTGGCTGCTCATGGCTGGCTGACGGATCTGGCTGCTCATGGCTGGCGGACGGATCTGGCTGCTCATGGCTGGCTGACGGATCTGGCTGCTCATGGCTGGCTGACGGATCTGGCTGCTCATGGCTGGCTGACGGATCTGGCTGCTCATGGCTGGCTGACGGATCTGGCTGCTCATGGCTGGCTGGACGGCTCTGGCGGATCCCGGCTGGACGGCTCTGGCGGATCCCGGCTGGACGGCTCTGGCGGATCCCGGCTGGACGGCTCTGGCGGATCCTGTCTGGCGGAAGGCTCTGGCTGATCCTGTCTGGCGGAAGGCTCTGGCTGATCCTGTCTGGCGGAAGGCTCTGACTGCTCCTGTCTGGCGGAAGGCTCTAGCGGCTCCTTTCTGGCGGACGGCTCTGAAGGCTCATGGCAGACGGGCGGCTTTGCAGGCTCAGTACAGACGGGCAGTTCATGCAGCGCTTGGCAGACTGACAGTTCAGACGGCGTTGGGCAGACGGGCAGTTCAGGCGCCGTTGGGCAGACGGGCAGTTCAGGCGCCGTTGGGCAGACGGGCAGTTCAGGCGCCGTTGGGCAGACGGCAGACTCTGGCCGGCCGAGACGCACTATAGGCCTGGTGCGTGGTGCCGGAACTGGTGGTCCCGGGCTGAGGACACGCATCTCAGGGCTAGTGCGGGGAGCAGCAACAGGACGCACATAAGGCCTAGTGCGTGGTGCCGGAACTGGTGGTCCCGAGCTGAGGACACGCATCTCAGGGCTAGTGCGGGGAGCAGCAACAGGACGCACATAAGGCCTAGTGCGTGTTGCCGGAACTGGTGGTCCCGGGCTGAGGACGCGCACCGTAGGTTTGGTGCGAGTGGCAGGAACAGGCCGGGTCGGGCTGGCGACGTACACCGTAGGCTTAGTACGTGGAGCAGGAACCGGCCGGGCTGGACTGGCGACGCACACCGTGGGTCTGGTACGTGGAGCAGGAACAGGTCGGGCTGGGCTGGCCACGTACACCGTAGGCTTAGTACGTGGAGCAGGAACCGGCCGGGCTGGACTGGCGACGCACACCGTGGGCTTGATGCGTGGAGTAGGAACAGGCCGGTCCGTACTGGGAACACACACCACTGGCCTTAACCGGGGATCAGGAACGGGCCGGACCGGACTGGTAACACACCTCAGTCTCTTACGCCGTGCCTCAACTGCTTCCCTCCCTCTACTCGCCAATGGCTCCCGTAAACCGGTAGCCTTCTCTCCACGTCTCCCTGTGGCAGCCTCCTGCTGCCCAGCCGCCCAAGCCATGTGCCCCCCCCAAAAAACTTTTTGGGGTTTCCTCTCGTCCCTCCGACGATGGCCCTGCTGACGCCGTTGCTCCTCTCTCAGTCGCCTCTCCACTGTTTCACACCATGGCCGTCGATCCATCCCATCCAGGATTTCCTCCCAAGTCCAAGACCCTTTACCTTCCAAAATCTCCTCCCATGTCCAGACCCTTGGCTCCTGGACACGCCGCTTGGTCCTTTGGGGGTGGGTTTTTCTGTCACGATCGTCTAGGAGCGACGGAGACCAAAGCGCAGCGTTTTGAGCGAACATTACTTTATTTAATAAAGCAACCACGAAAAAACAACAAAACAAATGACGATACGTGAAGTCCAAAAGTGACAATGACTGAACAGGAACATGGAACAATGGAACAAAAACCCACAAACACAAGGTGAAAACACACAGTTTAAATATGGCTCCCAATCAGAGATAACGAGCCGACAGCTGACACTCGTTACCTCCGATTGGGAGTCATTGAAAACAAACAAGGAAACACAACCACATAGACTACCCAACCAAACAGAACACAACGAAACGAACACACCCTAAACCCAACCTAACCAAAACAAAACCCCAACAAAACGAATACACCCTGGCTCAACTACAAGTCCCGGAGCCAGAGTGTGACAATCGTTCAGTTCACCCTGCTGAAGACGTTGGAAGAACTGAGAGACCTATGGCGTGGGTGTTGTCCTTGGCCACCTGCTGACAAGGCTGACAAGATAGGACTCTTTTGTCCATTGTTATAGGATAAGAACAGCATTGATTGAAAACAAACGCCCAACACAAAATGGGTCATGCACAAGATTTTAGTCAGACCAAGCTATAACATTATATATTTACTACGACAGTACATTCAACCAAAAGCTAATATAACAAAGGCATCAGAGATTATTTATAATCTGTCACAGAAACTGGAATCCATCTCCCCAGATCAGTCAATAAATGCTTCTGGTATTGACTTATATGCTGCCCCTGTCTTCATGTTGTTGCTGGACATATCTTTTTTAAAATGTGTGTAGGTCACCTAAATCATCAGAAAAATTGCCCCTCCTGAGAATTTTTTCAGGAGCCGCCACTGTCTGCGGCACAATTCCAATACACAGCAAATACATAGATAAGTAAATGGACACTAAATAAAACTCATAGAGGAATTTAAATGTTCAGTTGTAGAAAGTAGGGCCATGGAATAGGGTCAGAAAGGTCAGTATGTTTGATAACTGGTTACAGAGGTGACATAACAAGCATAAGGTCCATTATAACACAGTGAAGTAGAGGTGGGAGCTAAAAGCAGACATGGACAGTGAGACGGTGTGAGGAGGTCAGGGGTGAAACACTAGATCAGGACAGGTAGAAATGGCAGGGCTAGAAATATACACAGAGACACATTCTGATCATGGCTCAGACCTGACCTGAGACACCCAAACAGAAGATGCCATAGCAAAGTCCTGTCCAGTAGGCTATATGGGATTTCCTTTCATCAAAATACAACACATGGAAATGTGTCCAGTGTGTGTGTGTCCAGTGTGTGTGTGTGTCCAGTGTGTGTGAGTGTGTGTGTCCAGTGTGTGTGTGTGTGTGTGTGTGTGTGTGTGTGTGTGTGTCCAGTGTGTGTGTGTGTGTCCAGTGTGTGTGTGTGTGTCCAGTGTGTGTGTCCAGGGTGTGTGTGTGTGTGTCCAGTGTGTGTCTCCAGTGTGTGTGTGTGTGTGTGTGTGTGTGTGTGTGTGTGTGTGTGTGTGTCCAGTGTGTGTGTGTGTCCTGTGTGTGTGTTTGTGTGTGTGTCAGGTGTGTGTGTGTCCAGTGTGTATGTGTGTGTGTCGTGTGTGTGTCCAGTGTGTATGTGTGTGTGTGTCGTGTGTGTGTTTGTCCAGTGTGTATCTGTGTGGGTCCAGTGTGAGTGTGTCCTGTGTGTGTGTGTGCGTGTCAGGGGTGTGTGTGTGTGTGTGTGTGTCCAATGTGTGTGTGTGTGTGTCCAGTGTGTGTGAGTGTGTGTGTGTCCAGTGTGTGTTTGTGTTTGTTTGTGTGTGTGTGTGTGTGTCCAGTGTGTGTGTCCTGTGTGTGTGTGTGTCAGGTGTGTGTGTGTGTGTGTGTCCAGTGTGTGTGTGTCCTGTGTTTGTGTGTGTGTGTGAAGGTGTGTGTGTGTGTGTGTCCAGTGTGTGTGAGTGTGTATGTCCAGTGTGTGTGTGTCAGGTGTGTGTGTGTGTGTCCAGTTTGTGTGAGTGTGTGTGTCCAGTGTGTGTGTCCTGTGTGTGTGTGTGTGTCAGGTGTGTGTGTGTCCAGTGTGTATGTGTGTGTCCTGTGTGTGTGTTTCCAGTGTGTATGTGTGTGTGTCCAATATGTATGAGTGTGTGTCCTGTGTGTGTGTGTTTGTCCAGTGTGTGTGTGTGTGTGTGTGTCCAGTGTGTGTGTGTCCTCTGTGTGTGTGTGTGTGTGTGTGTCCAGTGTGTGTGTGTCCAGTGTGTGTGTGTTCATTGTGTGTGTGTGTGTGTGTGTCCAATGTGTGTGTGTGTGTCCAGAGTGTGTGTGTGTCCATTGTGTGTGTGTGTCTAGTGTGTGTGTGATCAGTGTGTGTGTCCTGTGTGTGTGTGTGAGTGTGTGTGTCCAGTGTGTGTGTGTGTGTGTCCAGTGTGTGTGAGTGTGTGTGTCCAGTGTGTGTGTGTCCAGTCTGTGTGTCCTGTGTGTGTGTGTCAGGTGTGTGTGTGTCCAGTGTGTATGTGTGTGTCCTGTGTGTGTGTTTTAAGTGTGTATGTGTGTGTGTCCAGTGTGTATGAGTGTGTGTCCTGTGTGTGTGTGTTTGTCCAGTGTGTGTGTGTGTGTGTGTGTGTGTGTCCAGTGTGTTTGTCCTCTGTGTGTGTGTGTGTGTGTGTGTGTATCCAGTGTGTGTGTGTCCAGTGTGTGTGTGTTCAGTGTGTGTGTGTTCAGTGTGTGTGTGTGTCCAGAGTGTGTGTGTGTCCATTGTGTGTGTGTGTCCAGTGTGTGGGTGTGTTTGTCCAGTGTGTGTCCAGTGTGTGTGTGTGTGTGTGATCAGTGTGTGTGTTCTGTGTGTGTGTGTGTGTACAGTGTGTTGATCAAGTGTGTTTGTGTGTCCAGTGTGTGTGTGTGTGTGTACAGTGTTGATCAAGTGTGTTTGTGTGTCCAGTGTGTGTCAGTGTGTGTCCAGTGTGTGTGTGTGTGTGTGTCCAGTGTGTGTGTGTGTGTCCAGTGTTTGTGTGTGTCCAGTGTGTGTGTGTGTATCCAGTGTGTGTGTGTCCAGTGTGTGTGTGTTCAGTGTGTGTGTGTTCAGTGTGTGTGTGTGTCCAGTGTGTGGGTGTGTTTGTCCAGTGTGTGTCCAGTGTGTGTGTGTGTGTGTGATCAGTGTGTGTGTTCTGTGTGTGTGTGTGTGTACAGTGTGTTGATCAAGTGTGTTTGTGTGTCCAGTGTGTGTGTGTGTGTGTACAGTGTGTTGATCAAGTGTGTTTGTGTGTCCAGTGTGTGTCAGTGTGTGTCCAGTGTGTGTGTGTGTGTGTGTGTGTCCAGTGTGTGTGTGTGTGTCCAGTGTTTGTGTGTGTCCAGTGTGTGTGTGTGTCCAGTGTGTCAGTGTGTGTCTGTGTCCAGTGTGTGTGTGTGTGTCCAGTGTGTGTGTTTGTGTCCAGTGTGTGTGTCCACTGTATGTGTGTGTTCAGTCTGTGTGTGTGTGTCCAGTGTGTGTGTGTGTGTGTGTCAGTGTTACCATGGTTATTATTTACAGGGACACTGAGGAGTCATCATAAACCCTAAACCCTGGATAGAGGGGCTCAGTGAATGTGGAGTGGAATGTGTTCAGGTGGGTCAGTGTGTCAGAGGAGACTCTGTAGAAGGACAGAGTGCCGGCTGGCCAGTCCAGATACACTCCTACTCTGTGGGAGCTGGAGGAGGGGACGTCTATGGTAGTGGACTTATTATTGTGACAGGCAGAGTAAAGGTTGTCAGAGCAGAACAGACTCCAGGACTTGTCATTGTCTCCAATCCTACAGTCACTACCCCTTCCTCTCCTGCTGATTCCTTTATATGCCACTCCTATACCAGCCCCTCTCCCACTCCACTCTACCTCCCAGTAACAGCGCCCAGTCAGACCCTCTCTACACAGCACCTGTCCATAGACCTCAAATCTCTCTGGGTGATCAGGATACAGCTGCTCCTCTCTCCTCCATGTCACCTTTCTGTTCTCCTCAGACAGAGAGAGGCGTCTGTTTACTGTGTTTAGGTCCAGTGTGAGATCACAGACATCTGATGGATGAAACCAGACACAATATTAGAAATCATCAGCATTCACATTAGAATGTTAACTCACTTTTCACTAATTCATTTAATGTAGATGTTTCTAGGTATCAAAAGGAGAAGTTAAGGTAACTTGAGACTTGTTGAATGATCATATGTTATACTGTATGGTAATATAAAACACACTTATTCCCATTAATTACACACACACACACACACACATCCTGAACATACACACACACACACAATATTACAAATCATCATCATCCTGATCACAAACACACTGAACACACATACACACACACACACCTTCATGCATGCATGAACACATACGCACATTTCTAAAGTAACACAAAACACGCCACACACACACACACAGACACACACATTGTCAAAGCAACTCTTTGTAAACTTTGGTGTCCCTGATTTGTGCTTCTGTAGAACTACAGCTGATATTTAATATGACCAAGTAAGTAATGATGGTGGTCTTTGACTTTGACTTCACTTGAATTAAGACTTATTCTCAGTCATATTCTTCACAGCAGTCAACACTCACATTTTCTAAGTCCAGGTTTCATTGTGTTCTCTCCACCATGTTCCACACTGTAGCGGTAAGCAGAAGAACAGACAGTCATTGAGGGATACACCTGAACTCACACACACACACACTCACACACACACACACACACACACACACACACACACACACACACACACACACACACACACACACATACACACACACACATACACACACACACACACACACACACACACACACACACACACACATTCAGAATATAACTTTGTACAAGCGGTGGTAAGAATGTGTGAGTCCAGTGTGTGTGTCCAGTGTGTGTGTGTGTCTCCAGTGTGTGTGTGGTATGTGTGTGTGTCCAGTGTGTGTGTGTGTCCAGTTTGTGTGTGTGTGTGTGTCCTCTTTGTGTGTGCCCAGTGTGTGCGTGTGCCCAGTGTGTGTGTCCAGTGTGTGTGTGTTTGTGTGTGTGTGTTCAGATTGTGTGTGTGTGTCCTCTTCGTGTGTGTCCAGTGTGTGTGTGTGTGTCGTGTGTGTGTCCAGTGTGTGTGTGTCTGTGTCCAGTGTGTGTGTGTTTGTCTGTCAAGTGTGTGTGTGTGTGTGTGTCCAGTGTGAGTGAATGAGTGTGTGTGTGTGTCTAGTGTGTTTGTGTGTGTGTCCAGTGTGATTGTGTGTGTGTCCAGTGTGTGTGTGTGTCTAGTGTGAGTTTGTGTGTGTGTGTGTGTCCAGTGTGTGTGTGTTTCTAGTGTGAGTGTGTGTCCAGTGTGAGTGTGTGTGTGTGTGTGTGTCCAGTGTGTTTGTGTGTGTGTCCAGTGTGTTTGTGTGTTTGTCCAGTGTGAGTGTGTGTGTGTCCAGTGTGAGTGTGTGTGTGTGTGTGTTTGTGTCCAGTGTGTGTGTGTGTGTGTGAGTCCAGTATGTGTGTGTGTCCAGTGTGTTTGTGTGTGTGTGTGTGTGTCCAGTGTGAGTGTGTGTGTGTGTACTGATACACGTGCACACACACACACACACAAACACACTGGACACACACACACACACAGGACACACTGGACACACACACATACTGGACTCACACACACACACTGGACACAAACACACTGGACACACACACACACACAGGACACACTGGACACACACACATACTGGACTCACACACACACACACACACACATACATACACACAGGACCCACACACACACACACACAAAGGACCCACACACACACACATTGGACACACACACACACACACACACAGACTGGACACACACACACACACAAACACACACACACAGTCTTTATATAACTTAGTCAAACACAAACACATACACACACACACACACACTGGACACACAAACACATACACACACACACACACACTGGACACACACTCACACACACACACACACACACACACACACACACACAGTCTTTATATAACTTAGTCCAAGTGGTGGTCAGAATGTTTGTCTTAACTAGCCTGATAACTCCAACATGTCTGATATGAACATTGACATAAACCCTCTACATACTTGAGTTTCTCCAGTCTGCAGTGTGGATCCTCCAGTCCAGCAGAGAGCAGTCTGACTCCTGAGTCTCCTGGGTGATTGTAGCTCAGGTCCAGCTCTCTCAGGTGTGAGGGGTTTGACTTCAGAGCTGAGACCAGAGAAGCACAGCCTTCCTCTGTGACTAGACAGCCTGACAGCCTGCAAAGAGTCAAATCATATTAAAATCACACTGCTATTCTTTGGTGGTCAAAATAGTGGCAGTATATTTTTTCAACATATTCAGATATATCATTGTCCTGAAACCTGCCATATATATTTATAAAGGGATGTATCATTATTAACAATGACAAATGATCAAAGTACTGCTTGTAGATAGAAAAATGTATATTACGAATATTTGTGTAGACTGACCAGACCAGTTTAAAAAGCAGTATCAGTCAAAAGACAGACAGTGAGGTATCAGATTTAGATTGTATTGAGTATACAGTCCACACCATATCTAGTTTGACAGTGAAGCTAACATTTTAAATGTGGCTCTATGCTCATTTTGGATTGGAGATCAAATGTTTCATATGAGATGACAGTATATAATGTAACCTTTTATTTGAGGGTATTTTAATAAATATCTGTTTCACCATTTAGAAATGAAAGCACTTTATGTATCTAGTCCCCCCATTTGAAGAAGTCATAAATATTCTGACCAGTTCACTTATAGTGTATTAAAGTAGTCAAAAGTTGAGTATTTGGTCCCAAACTCGTTGGTTGCATTTGCAGTTTGTTTTGGTTGTGTTTGGGTTATGTTTTGTCCAATAGTAACTGAATGGTGGATGATGACTGGAGTAATTTTCTGTCTAAGTGAGTAGATAACATGTTTCTAAACACTACTAAATTAATCCTGGTGATGCCATGATTAAGAAAAATTATGAATTAATTATTAATAATAATTAGTGAGAGAGTTACAGAGGCTACAACAAAACATGCTAACCTCTCACCATTAACATCAAATAAAAGGTGACATTCTGTAATGTCGCCTAATATGAAACATTATATCTCAAATCCAAAATGCTAGAGCATAGCACCAAATGTAAAACTGTAAGCTTCACTGTCCAAACACATATGGTGTGGACTATGTGTGCCTGGTAAACACATGTGGATCTGGTGAACAGTTATCACTTGTTGACCAACTACAGGAATACTGACCTCAGAGTCTCCAGTTTACAGTGGGGATTCCCCAGTCCAGCAGAGAGCAGCTTCACTCCTGAATCCTTCAGGTCATTGTTACTCAGATCCAGCTCTCTCAGGTGTGAGGGGTTTGAACTGAGAGCTGAGGCCAACAGTTCACAGGATGTGTCTGTGAGTTTACAGCCAGTGAGTCTGTCAACAGAGTAAATACCATGAGGGACAGGTTGTATTAAAATGTTACATTTAGCTTTTCCTGCTTACACTGTTACCCCTGCACTAATAATGTGAACACTGTGTATAGATGTCTCAATGCTACAACTTTTCTGATCCGTTTGTATTACAGTTTGTTTAAGACTTTTCAGCTGATAGAAAGTTTAGTCAGCCAATGAAAATATTGTTGTTCTTACATACAGTAAAGTTTGGTCTGAGGGATAGTCACATGAGTACTTACAGAGCCAGTCAGCCAATAGAAATGCTGCTGTAACTACAATGTATTTTGGTGTGGGATATTTCCATCAATACATACAGAGCTTTCCTGCAGCCTCTCACAGCTGGGAGCAGTCTCCTACGACCCTCCTCTGATGTCTTGTATACCTTCGGGTCAAACACATCCAGAACCTCCTCTGATATCTGTAGCATGTAGGCCAGGTCTGAACACTGAGAAAGTGTGAGTTTTTTGGATCTCTTCTCTGACCTCAAGTACGCTTGGATTTCCTCCTGTACTGAATGGTCTTTCATCTCTATCAGACAGTGGAAGAGATTGATGCACCTCTCAGGGGAGATGTTCTTCCTCTGCATCAGCTTAAGGGATCGGATTGTTTTCTGGACGCTGTCTGGACTGCTTTCTGTCTGTGTCACCAGACCTCGTAGGAGTTTCTGATTGGACTCCAGTGACATGCCATGAAGGAAGCGGACAAAGAGGTCCAGGTGTCCGTTCTTGCTCTCCAAGGCTTTATCCACGGTACTCTTCAGCAGCTCATGCAAGGTTAGCTCTTCAGATGCAGCTCTAGACATTCTCTTGAGGAAGGGCTTCAGTGCATCCATGTTCTTGGTTGTGTAACAATGGTACATGTAGACAGCTGAGAGAAACTCCTGAATGCTCAGATGAACAAAGCAGTACACCACTCTCTGAAATAACACAGACTCTTCTTTAAAGATTTGTGTGCACACTCCTGAGTACACTGAGGCTTCTTTGACATCAATGCCACACTCTTTCAGGTCTTCTTCATAGAACATGAGATTACCCTTCTCCAGATTTTCAAATGCCAGCTTCCCCAGCTTCAGAAGAATTTCCTTATCTGACTCCATGAGCTCCTGTTGATCCATCTCATCTCTTCCATGATATTTCTGGTTCTTCAGGCTGGTCTGAATGAGCAGGAAGTGTATTGCCATCTCAGTCAGAGTCGTGGGCATCTCTCTCCTCTTGTCTGTACTCAACATGTGCTCAAGGACTATTGCAGAAATCCAACAGAACACTGGCATGTGGCACATGATGTGGAGGCTCCTTGATGTCTTTATGTGTGAGATGATTCTGCTGGCCAGGTCCTCATCACTGAATCTCTTCCTGAAGTACTCCTCCTTCTGTGGGTCATTGAACCCTCGTACCTCTGTCACCTGGTCAACACACTTAGGGGGGATCTGATTGGTTGCTGCTGGTCGGGAGGTTATCCATAGGAGAGCAGAGGGAAGCAGATTCCCCTTGATGAGGTTTGTCAGCAGAACATCGACAGACGATGTCTGGGTGACATCAGACACCTTTTCATTGTGCTGGAAATCCAATGGAAGTCTGCTTTCATCCAAACCATCAAAGATGAAGATAGCTTTACAGGCAGTGAGTTTCTTTGCATTGCCTATGTCTAGTTCTGTGTGGAAGCCATTTAAAAGTCTGAGAAGACTGTACTGGAGATCTTTAATCAAGTTCAGCTCCCGGAAAGGAAGCACAAATATGATATCCACATCTTGGTTCGCCTTCTCTTCAGCCCAGTCTAGGATGAACTTCTGCACAGAGACTGTTTTTCCGATGCCAGCGATGCCCTTGGTCAGCACAGTTCTGATGCTTCTCTCTTGGCCTGGTAAGGGTTTAAAGATGTCATTGCAGTGGATTGCTGTGTCATGTGAGGTTGGTGTCCTGGATGCTGTCTCTAGCTGCCACACCTCATGTTCATTGTTAACCCCTTCACTCTCTCCTTCTGTGATGTAGAGCTCTGTGTAAATCCTGTTGAGGGGAGTTTGGTTCCCTGCTATTTCCATGCCTTCTATCACACATTCATACCTCCTTTTCAGACTGTCTTTATGGTTTACTATAGCTCTCTGCAGGCTGTCATCCACTACAAGGGAAGAAGAACAATGATGTGTATCAGAAACATTCATTGACAGGATGAAAAGTGGGCCTTCCACAACTACAGTAACTTCTATTATCTCATAATATTGTAGTTAACTACTGTAAATCATATTAAGGTCTTGACTTGGCCCACGTGTGCAAGTGGTCTTACTGTTTTCAGAGCCTCGTGTTTTATTGGGTTGACTCAGGTGCTGTAGTACAGGCCGTGTTCTGGATCTCTTTCTACACTGAGGACAGTCATAGTCTCCTGAAGGAGCAGGTTTCTCCCAGTATCTGGTGATGCACTGTCTGCAGAACCTGTGTCCACAGGTGATAGAGACGGGATCCCTCAGCACCTGCTGACACACTGCACACCTGGACTGATCCTCTGGCAGAGTAGACCATCCACTACAGAGGTAAAGGAGAGAGAGAGAGATTGTAGATGTTAATACTGATCCTCTAACAGAGTAGACCTTCCACTACAGAGATAAAGGAGAGAGAGATTGTAGATGTTAATACTGTTCATAGACAGACAGCTGGGAACAGTATACTCTGCTCTCTGAGTGTGGTAGTAGCCTCTGGAAAGGATAACATGTCCACAGTGGTATTACTAAACTATATGAACTCAGAAGGTTGTAGAAACATGTCCACAGTGGTATTACTAAACTATATGAACTCAGAAGGTTGTAGAAACATGTCCACAGTGGTATTACTAAACTATATGAACTCAGAAGGTTGTAGAAACATGTCCACAGTGGTATTACTAAACTATATGAACTCAGAAGGTTGTAGAAACATGTCCACAGTGGTATTACTAAACTATATGAACTCAGGTTGTAGAAACATGTCCACAGTGGTATTACTAAACTATATGAACTCAGAAGGTTGTAGAAACATGTCCACAGTGGTATTACTAAACTATATGAACTCAGAAGGTTGTAGAAACATGTCCACAGTGGTATTACTAAACTATATGAACTCAGAAGGTTGTAGAAACATGTCCACAGTGGTATTACTAAACTATATGAACTCTGAAGGTTGTAGAAACATGTCCACAGTGGTATTACTAAACTATATGAACTCAGAAGGTTGTAGAAACATGTCCACAGTGGTATTACTAAACTATATGAACTCAGAAGGTTGTAGAAACATGTCCACAGTGGTATTACTAAACTATATGAACTCAGAAGGTTGTAGAAACATGTCCACAGTGGTATTACTAAACTATATGAACTCAGAAGGTTGTAGAAACATGTCCACAGTGGTATTACTAAACTATATGAACTCAGATTGTAGAAATCTTCAAAAGTATAGAATGTACACACTAAGAAAAGAGGGTTCCGCAAGGGTTCTTTGGGAAGGTGATGGTTCTATGTGGAACCATAATGACTCAAAGAACCCTTCAAGCCATTCAATGGTTCTTTGCAGTTCACAAAAAGGGTTATTTGCGTTTTAGTGATAATTAAAATGTAGAGGCAGTGGCTCATTAGAATATTTTGCGGAGTGGTTTGTTCAAAGCTCTTTTTGTGTAACAGTGAGTGAGTGCCATTGACGTTTATCTAATGTGTTGTGTTCTGCAATGACTGTTAATACACAAAGTTATGTAGGACTATGGCCAGTGACGGTGTCTTGTGAATGACTCACGTATGGCCTTGTCAATTGAGAACGGTTGACTAAGTCAGTGGTTCTCAATTCTCTCCTCAGTGATCTAGTGATGTTACGTTTCATACTGAAGCTCCAAGGCATGCGTTGAAATCGCTAAGCAGCTAACTTCGAATCAGTGTTCCGATAAGTGTATCACTTTATCAGAAGTACGTCATCAATGATGTCCGAAGCTTTGTTTAATCACATGCTTTTTCAAACCGTGTGTTGCAAAATGCGAGATCCCACTGATTTCACCGTGGTTCCAATGCTTTCTTCGATTAAGCTGCTTTCAAACACCGACCACTACGGGATATCATACTTATACATTTAGTTAGGATTTTGTACAAGTAATTTCACCTGACTGGTGTCTTAGCTGGTAGAGTAGGGAACTATGGAACATTCCAGGATGTGGGGGTATGAGTTCGAATCCCGTTGAAGAGACACTATTTAGAAAATAGTTTTGCGAAACCACACTTTCTGCACTGTTCAAATCATTTGTTTTATTTAGTATAGTATAAGCTTCTCTCTTAAGCATCCTCAATAATGCCATAGATTCCATTTTTGAAAAATAGTCAACTTGAAGGCAGAAAAATAAGCATGTGTCACGCCCTGACTCTGGGGACTCGTATTTGTTGAGTCAGGGTGTGTATATTCATTGTGGTGATGTTCTATGTTGCATTTTCTATGTTTAGATCTAGTATGTGTAGATCTATGTTGGCCGGTGTGGTTCCCAATCAGAGGCAGCTGTAGCTCGTTGTCTCTGATTGGGGCCCATACTTAGGCAGCCTATTGGCACTAGTGGGTTGTGGGATCTTGTTCCGTGTTATGGTATGGTATGGTATGGTATGGTATGGTATGGTATGGTATGGTATGGTATGGTATGGTATGGTATGGTATGGTATGGTATGGTATGGTATGTTGTGTTGTGTTGTGCTGTGCTGCCTTGGACTTCACGTTACGTTTGTTTATTGTTTTGTCGTTGTGTTTATTCGTTAATAAACATGCATGCATATCACGCTGCGCCTTGGTCCGTCCCGTCTATAAACGATCATGACAGAAGATCCCACCAAACGAGGACCAAGCAACGTGTTCAGGAGCAAATGCCGGGAATTCAACAGGAGGTTACATTAGTAGATGTCCTCCTCGGTTGGGGGAGAAATACGGAGGAGGAGGCCGTCCGTTACCGGAAGGCGATGAAGGAGGATGCCCAGGTAGGAGAGGAGAAACGGCGCCAACAGTGCCGATGACGGAGACCCGAGAGGCAACCCAAGAACATTTTTGGGGGGGGGGCACACGGTGTGGACGACGAGGCAGCAGGAGGCCGTTAAAGGGCGGATCTGCAGGTTAGGAGAGGAGGCCACCATGTTACGGGGGCTAATGGTTCAGAGGGAGCAGGAGTTATTCGGTCAGAGGGAGGAGCTACAGGGGGCAAAAAGGAAGAAGGAAGGTGTAGAGGCACGGCGAGAGGAGCTGGTTAGGTTGCAGAAGGAGCGGGGGTTAATAAAGGAACCCAGTCCCGCTCCTCGCACCAAGCAAGTGGTGCGTGTCGCCAGTCCGGTCCGGCCCGTTCCTGCTCCCCGCACTAAGCCAGTGGTGCGTGTTCCCAGTACGGCCTGACCCGTTCCTGCTCCCCGCACTAAGCCAGCGGTGCGTGTTCCCAGTACGGTCCGGCCCGTTCCTGCTCCTTGCATCAAGCCAGTGGTGCGCGTCGCCAGCCCGGTCCGGCCTGTTCCTGTCCCTCGCACCAAACCAGTGGTGCGCGTCGCCAGCCCGGCCCGGCCTGTTCCTGTCCCTCGCACCAAGCCAGTGGTGCCCGTCGCCAGCCCGGTCCGGTCTGTTCCTGTCCGTCGCACCAAGCCAGTGGTGCGCGTCGCCAGCCCGGCCCGGCATGTTCCTGCCCCTCGCACCAAGCCAGTGGTGCGTGTCGCCGGCCCGGCCCGGCCTGTTCCTGCCCCTCGCACCAAGCCAGTGGTGCGCGTCGCCAGCCCGGCCCGGCCTGTTCCTGTCCCTCGCACCAAGCCAGTGGTGCGCGTCGCCAGCCGGCCCGGCCTGTTCCTGTCCCTCGCACCAAGCCAGTGGTGCGCGTCGCCAGCCCAGCCCGGCCTGTTCCTGTCCCTCGCACCAAACCAGTGGTGCGCGTCGCCAGCCCGGTCCGGCCTGTTCCTGCTCCTCGCACCAAGCCAGTGGTGCGTGTGTCCAGTACGGCACGGCCCGTGCCTGTCCCACCGGTGCCTAATCCAGCTCCGGTTAGCTGCTCAACTCCGGAGCCAGAGAAATCCGCTCCACCGTCGTCGGGTCCAGCTCCGGTCAGCGGCTCCAGTCCAGACCCAGACGTCAGCCCCTCTCCAGGTTCGGGGTCTCCCACACCAGGGTCCAGACAGGGCTTGGTACTTCGTGGGAGGAAGGAGAGGGGAAGCAGCGCGCCGAGGTCCAGACCAGACCAGGGGTGCAACAGGGAGGCGGAGAGTAAGTGGTCGTCACGCCCTGAGCCGGATCCGCCTCCGAGGTGGAATGCCCACCTGGCCCCTACCCTGTTATGTTTATGTTGTGCGGTCGGAGTCCGCACCTTTGGGGGGGGGGGTACTGTCACACCCTGACTCTGGGGACTCGTATTTGTTGAGTTAGGGTGTGTATTTTCTGTGTAGTAAT
Source organism: Coregonus lavaretus (assembly GCF_964263955.1). Taxonomy (NCBI): domain Eukaryota; kingdom Metazoa; phylum Chordata; class Actinopteri; order Salmoniformes; family Salmonidae; genus Coregonus; species Coregonus lavaretus. The sequence continues at coordinate 78,329,641 of NC_139989.1, forward strand.
TTCTATGTTGCATTTTCTATGTTCAGATCTAGATCGTGTAGATCACTAGTTGGTTGTGGGATCTTGTTCTGTGTTAAGGTATGGTATGGTATGGTATGGTATGGTATGGTATGGTATGGTATGGTATGGTATGTTGTGCTGCCTTGGACTTCACGTATCGTTTGTTTATTGTTTTATCGTTGTGTTTATTCGTTAATAAACATGTATGCATATCACGCTGCGCCTGGTTCCGTCCCGTCTATAAACGATCGTGACAGCATGATGTAAAGATGTGAACTGACTGGAGGCTATTAAAGCCAACGACTTACCGCTAAAGAGTTTTGATCAAATCAGTGGAGAAAAAATGACCTTTATCTGATAATCACACATTGCTATTTATTGCTGACCAGCAGATGTCACTAATGTGCATTGTGAATGAATAAAGAAGCTCAGAGCAATTAACCTAATTGACACAATTGGCTGGAAAGCCTCATTAGCAAACTAAGTTTCCTGAAGCAATCACTACAGTGACCCACAGCAGTTTGAGAGCTAGCACATCTGATGCAACTTGTCACGGCAGGTAGCTTAGCATTAAGAGCCAGTAACTGAAATGTCGCTGGTTTGAATCCCCGAGCCGACTAGGTGAAAAATCAGCCAATGTGCCCTTGAGCAAGGCACTTCACCCTAATTGCCCTATGTTGCTCTGCATAAGAGCGTCTGCTAAAATGTTAAATATAACACCTATGGAATTTTAACAATATAGTATGGCTAACCAGAATACAAAAAAAACCTGTAATGTAAAATTTAGATGGATAAATCCTTCCTTCTGTCACTACAGATTTAGATGGAGAACTCCTTCCTTCTGTCACTACAGATTTAGATGGAGAACTCCTTCCTTCTGTCACTACAGATTTAGATGGATAACTCCTTCCTTCTGTCACTACAGATTTAGATGGAGAACTCCTTCCTTCTGTCACTACAGATTTAGATGGAGAACTGCTTCCTTCTGTCACTACAGATTTAGATGGAGAACTCCTTCCTTCTGTCACTACAGATTTAGATGGAGAACTCCTTCCTTCTGTCACTACAGATTTAGATGGATAACTCCTTCCTTCTGTCACTACAGATTTAGATGGATAACTCCTTCCTTCTGTCACTACAGATTTAGATGGAGAACTGCTTCCTTCTGTCACTACAGATTTAGATGGAGAACTCCTTCCTTCTGTCACTACAGATTTAGATGGAGAACTCCTTCCTTCTGTCACTACAGATTTAGATGGAGAACTGCTTCCTTCTGTCACTACAGATTTAGATGGAGAACTGCTTCCTTCTGTCACTACAGATTTAGATGGAGAACTCCTTCCTTCTGTCACTACAGATTTAGATGGAGAACTCCTTCCTTCTGTCACTACAGATTTAGATGGAGAACTTCCTTCTGTCACTACAGATTTAGATAGAGAACTGCTTCCTTCTGTCACTACAGATTTAGATGGAGAACTCCTTCCTTCTGTCACTACAGATTTAGATGGAGAACTCCTTCCTTCTGTCACTACAGATTTAGATGGAGAACTGCTTCCTTCTGTCACTACAGATTTAGATGGAGAACTCCTTCCTTCTGTCACTACAGATTTAGATGGAGAACTCCTTCCTTCTGTCACTACAGATTTAGATGGATAACTCCTTCCTTCTGTCACTACAGATTTAGATGGAGAACTCCTTCCTTCTGTCACTACAGATTTAGATGGAGAACTCCTTCCTTCTGTCACTACAGATTTAGATGGAAAACTCCTTCCTTCTGTCACTACAGATTTAGATGGAGAACTCCTTCCTTCTGTCACTACAGATTTGGGTAAAACAGCTTTTCATTTCTTTGCACCTCACTTATGGAACAATCTTCAAAATACCGTACAGTTTGATGCATGGGGGCCTTTCGGTCAATTCAGATTGTTAGTAGAGGACCTCTTCACTGAGGAATGTGGTTGATTTTTATCATGGGGTTTTTTATCATGGTTTTTTTTGTATTTTTCTTTTTGTGTTTCCTCCTGCCTTGATTGTAGCATCTGTCAGTCTAACTTGTATTGTGTAATTGCTGTAATTACTTGTAGTGTAATTGCTGTAATTCATTGTATTGTGTAATTGCTGTAATTACTTTTATTGTGTTCTTGCTTGGTCTTGTCATGCAGGCCTCCATTTAAAAAGACCTTGGTCTCAATCAGACTACCTTGCCTTAAATAAAGGTTAAAAGGTGCAATATGTAACTTTTTGGGTGACCCGACCAAATTCATATAGAAATGTAAGATCTGGCATTCAAAGCAAGTCTAGGAAGCGGTAGATCTGTTCTATGTGCGCTATTTCTTTGCTTCCCGGTCTTAAGTTTCGGTTTTGCGTCTTTTAATTTCGGTTTTGTACACCAGTTGAAAATACAATATTTTTGTTTATGGAAAATATATTTCATATCGGTTTTGATGATACAATGATTCTCTACACTATACTTGCTTGTTTTGTCACATAAACTGAAATAACGTGAACAATTAGAATTTTAGCAACCAGCAACTGGCAGAGCGATTTTTGCAAAACATATGATGTTTTGATTTAGTATCAAGGCGATTGGATTTGTCTCGTTTCCACAAGAGCTACTGTATCTGTGTTATATCAATACAATAATATGTATCTGTAACAACAAGGGCCATGACTGATATCTTGGTTGGCTATACTCTCTACTACGGGGGGGGAATAAATAAACCACTATGAAACAACATGTTAAAATATACACTGATTGGACAAAACACACAAAGCCCCCTCCTGCTTTACAGTATATACTCAGATACACAAAATACATCTGGTTTCAGATCTAGAATATTTTCATCTTCAATAGTATCAGATACACAAAATACATATTTGTTCAGATCTTGAAGATTCTCCTCTTCAATAGTAATATAAAAAATTCTGACCAGTACTTACCTAGGGTCAAAGGTCACTGGTCCATCCTTAAAATGTATAGGACGATCCAAAGATAAGTCACTCTTCATGGACAGATGACTGGGTACTGGAGAGACTGATCTCAGAGTTTGGTTGGAGATTCTGGAAAACATAATAAATCCCCATGAAACTACATTTTAAAATATATCAAAACTATATTTCAAGAGATAAAATACATTACATGAAGCAATAAAAGATATGCCATTACATAAAGCAAAAAACATACACTGAGTATACAAAACATTAAGAACACCTTCCTAATATTGAGTTGCACCTCCCTTCTCTTTTGCCCTCAGAACAGCCTCAACTCGTCAGGGCATGGACTCTACAAGGTGTCGAAAGCGTCCCACAGGGATGCTGGCCCATGTTGACTCCAATGCGGCCCACAGTTGTGTCAAAATGGCTGGATGTCCTTTGGGTAGTGGACCATTCTTGATACACACAGGAAACTTTTGAGCGTGAACAACCCAGCAGCGTTGCAGTTCTTGACAAAAACCTGTGTGCCTGGTACCTACTACAATACCCCGTTCAAAGGCATACCCTGTCCATTCACCCTCTGAATGGCACATTTACACAATCCATGTCTCATTTGTCTCCAGGCTTAAAAATCCTTCATTAACCTCTCTCCTCCCCTTCATCTACACTGATTGAAGTTGATTTAACAAGTTACATAAATAAGAGATCATATCTTTCACCTAGATTCACCTTATCAATCTATGTCATGGAAAAAGCAGGTGTTCATAATGTTTTCTACACTCAGTGTATTAAAATATATTACATAAACAACTAATTATAAGCAGATGCTTTACAGTATATACTCAGATACACAAAATACATCTGGTTTCAGATCTAGAAGATTCTCATCTTCAATAGTAATATGATACATTTTTACCTAGGGTCAAAGGTCACTGGTCCATCACTAAAATGTATAGGACGATCCATAGAGAAGTCACTCTTCATGGACAGATGACTGGGTACTGGAGAGACTGATCTCCGAATTTGGTTGGAGATTCTGGAAAACATAATAAATCCCCATGAAACTACATTTTAAAATATATCAAAACTATATTTCAAGAGATAAAATACATTACATGAAGCAATAAAAGATATGCCATTACATAAAGCAAAAAACATACACTGAGTATACAAAACATTAAGAACACCTTCCTAATATTGAGTTGCACCTCCCCTCTCTTTTGCCCTCAGAACAGCCTCAACTCGTCAGGGCATGGACTCTACAAGGTGTCGAAAGCCTCCCACAGGGATGCTGGCCCATGTTGACTCCAATGCATCCCACATTTGTGTCAAAATGGCTGGATGTCCTTTGGGTAGTGGACCATTCTTGATACATACAGGAAACTTTTGAGCGTGAAAAACCCAGCAGCATTGCAGTTCTTGACAAAAACCTGTGTGCCTGGTACCTACTACCATACCCCGTTCAAAGACACTTAAATATTTTGTCTTGCCTATTCACCATCTGAATGGCACATTTACACAATCCATGTCTCAATTGTTTCAAGGCTTAAAAATCATTAATTAACCTCTCTCCTCCCCTTCATCTCCACTGATTGAAGTTGATTTAACAACTTACATAAATAAGAGATCATATCTTTCACCTGGATTCACCTTATCAATCTATGTCATGGAAAAAGCAGGTGTTCATAATGTTTTCTACACTCAGTGTATTAAAATATATGACATAAACAACTAATTATAAGCAGATGCTTTACAGTATACAGTGGGGGAAAAAATTATTTAGTCAGCCACCAATTGTGCAAGTTCTCCCACTTAAAAAGATGAGAGAGGCCTGTAATTTTCATCACAGGTACACGTCAACTATGACAGACAAATTGAGGATAAAAAATCCAGAAAATCACATTGTAGGATTTTTAAGGAATTTATTTGCAAATTATGGTGGAAAATAAGTATTTGGTCACCTACAAACAAGCAAGATATATGGCTCTCACAGACCCGTAACTTCTTCTTTAAGAGACTCCTCTGTCCTCCTCTCGTTACCTGTATTAATGGCATCTGTTTGAACTTGTTATAAGTATAAATGACACCTGTCCACAACCTCAAACAGTCACACTCCAAACTCCACTATGGCCAAGACCAAAGAGCTGTCAAAGGACACCAGAAACAAAATTGTAGACCTGCACCAGGCTGGGAAGACTGAATCTGCAATAGGTAAGCAGCTTGGTTTTAAGAAATCAACTGTGGGAGCAATTATTAGGAAATGGAAGACATACAAGACCACTGATAATCTCCCTCGATCTGGGGCTCCACGCAAGATCTCACCCCGTGGGGTCAAAATGATCACAAGAACGGTGAGCAAAAATCCCAGAACCACACGGGGGGACCTAGTGAATGACCTGCAGAGAGCTGGGACCAAAGTAACAAAGCCTACCATAAGTAACACACTACGCCGCCAGGGACTCAAATCCTGCAGTGCAAGACGTGTCCCCCTGCTTAAGCCAGTACATGTCCAGGCCCGTCTGAAGTTTGCTAGAGTGCATTTGGATGATCCAGAAGAGGATTGGGAGAATGTCATATGGTCAGATGAAACCAAAATAGAAAGTTTTGGTAAAAACTCAACACGTCGTGTTTGGAGGACAAAGAATGCTGAGTTGCATCCAAAGAACACCATACCTACTGTGAAGCATGGGGGTGGAAACATCATGCTTTGGGGCTGTTTTTCTGCAAAGGGACCAGGACGACTGATCCATGTAAAGGAAAGAATGAATGGGGCCATGTATCGTGAGATTTTGAGTGAAAACCTCCTTCCATCAGCAAGGGCATTGAAGATGAAACGTGGCTGGGTCTTTCAGCATGACAATGATCCCAACTCGTCGGGGCATGGACTCTACAAGGTGTCGAAAGCGTCCCACAGGGATGCTGGCCCATGTTGACGCCAATGCGTCCCACAGTTGTGTCAAAATGGCTGGATGTGCTTTGGGTAGAGGACCATTCTTGATACACACAGGAAACTTTTGAGCGTGAACAACCCAGCAGCGTTGCAGTTCTTGACAAAAACCTGTGTGCCTGGTACCTATTACCATACCCCATTCAAAGGCACTTAAATATTTTGTCTTGCCTATTCACCCTCTGAATGGCACATTTACACAATCCATGTCTCAATTGTCTCAAGGCTTAAAAATCATTCATTAACCTGTCTCCTCCCCTTCATCTACACTGTTTGAAGTTGATTTAACAAGTTACATAAATAAGAGATCATATCTTTCACCTAGATTCACCTTATCAATCTATGTCATGGAAAAAGCAGGTGTTCATAATGTTTTGTACACTCAGTGTATTAAAATATATGACATAAACAACAAATCATAAACAGATGCTTTACAGTATATACTCAGATACACAAAATACATCTGGTTTCAGATCTTGAAGATTCTCATCTTCAATAGTAATATGATACATTTTTACCTAGGGTCAAAGGTCACTGGTCCATCATTAAAATGTATAGGACGATCCATAGAGAAGTCACTCTTCATGGACAGATGACTGGGTACTGGAGAGACTGATCTCAGAGTTTGGTTGGAGATTCTGGAAAACATAATAAATCCCCATGAAACTACATTTTAAAATATATCAAAACTATATTTCAATAGATAAAATACATTACATGAAGCAATAAAATATATGCCATTACATAAAGCAAAAAACATACACTGAGTATACAAAACATTAAGAACACCTTCCTAATATTGAGTTGCACCTCCCCTCTCTTTTGCCCTCAGAACAGCCTCAACTCGTCGGGGCATGGACTCTACAAGGTGTCGAAAGCGTCCCACAGGGATGCTGGCCCATGTTGACTCCAATTAGTCCCACAGTTGTGTCAAAATGGCTGGAAATTTATTTTGTGTGGTGGACCATTCTTGAAGCACACAGGAAACTTTTGAGCGTGAAAAACCCAGCAGCGTTGCAGTTCTTGACAAAAACCTGTGTGCCTGGTACCTACTACCATACCCCGTTCAAAGACACTTAAATATTTTGTCTTGCCCATTCACCATCTGAATGGCACATTTACACAATCCATGTCTCAATTGTCTCAAGGCTTAAAAATCCTTCATTAACCTCTCTCCTCCCCTTCATCTACACTGCTTGAAGTTGATTTAACAAGTTACATAAATAAGAGATCATATCTTTCACCTGGATTCACCTTATCAATCTATGTCATGGAAAAAGCAGGTGTTCATAATGTTTTGTACACTCAGTGTATTAAAATATATGACATAAACAACTAATTATAAGCAGATGCTTTACAGTATATACTCAGATACACAAAATACATCTGGTTTCAGATCTAGAAGATTCTCCTCTTCAATAGTAATATCATAAATTCTGACCAGTAACTTACCTAGGGTCAAAGGTCACTGGTCCATCACTAAAATGTATAGGACGATCCATAGAGAAGTCACTCTTCATGGACAGATGACTGGGTACTGGAGAGACTGATCTCAGAGTTTGGTTGGAGATTCTGGAAAACATAATAAATCCCCATGAAACTACATTTTAAAATATATCAAAATTATATCTCAATAGATAAAATACATTACATGAAGCAATAAAATATATGCCATTACATAAAGCAACAAACATACACTGAGTATACAAAACATTAAGAGCACCTTCCTAATATTGAGTTGCACCTCCCCTCTCTTTTGCCCTCAGAACAGCCTCAACTCTTCGGGGCATGGACTCTACAAGGTGTCGAAAGCGTCCCACAGGGATGCTGGCCCATGTTGACTCCAATGCGTCCCACAGTTGTGTCAAAATGGCTGGATGTCCTTTGGGTAGTGGACCACTCTTGATACACACAGGTAACATTTGAGCGTGAACAACCCAGCAGCGTTGCAGTTCTTGACAAAAACCTGTGTGCCTGGTACCTACTACCATACTCTGTTCAAAGACACTTAAATATTTTGTCTTGCCCATTCACCCTCTGAATGGCACACATACACAATCCATGTCTCAATTGTCTCAAGGCTTAAAAATCCTTCATTAACCTGTCTCCTCCCCTTCATCTACACTGATTGAAGTTGATTTAACAAGTGACATCAATAAGAGATCATATCTTTCACCTGGATTCACCTGTCAATCTATGTCATTGAAAAAGCAGGTGTTCATAATGTTTTGTACACTCAGTGTATATAAAGCATTAAAATATATACCATTACATAAAGCATTAAATTATGTGACATTACACAAAGCATTTAAATATATGCCATTACATAAAGCAACAAACAAACAGTGTAAAAAACATGAAGAACACCCTCCTAATATTGAGTTGCAACCCCCCCCTACCAGTCTCCTCCCCTGCATCTACACTGACTGAAGTGGATTTAACAAGTGGAACTTACTTGTAACATGGTCACATTGTAACATGGTCACATTGGCCTACTGATTCACTTCCTCATCTCAGTTCCACTTTAATCCTTAAGAGTCTATTCATGCACATACTTTATAATATGTCCATATATAGTTATAATCTGTTCTAGGAACATCTACCCAAAATATTACACCTTCTTTATTACTTCACCAAACAGACACTACATGATCAAAAGTATGTGGACACCTGCTGGTTCAACATCTCATTACACCTGCTGGTCCAACATCTCATTACACCTGCTGGTCCAACATCTCATTACACCTGCTGGTCCAACATCTCATTACACCTGCTGGCCAACATCTCATTACACCTGCTGGTCCAACATCTCATTACACCTGCTGGTCCAACATCTCATTACACCTGCTGGTCCAACATCTCATTACACCTGCTGGTCCAACATCTCATTACACCTGCTGGTCCAACATCTCATTACACCTGCTGGTCCAACATCTCATTACACCTGCTGGTCCAACATCTCATTACACCTGCTGGTCCAACATCTCATTACACCTGCTGGTCCAACATCTCATTACACCTGCTGGTCCAACATCTCATTACACCTGCTGGTCCAACATCTCATTACACCTGCTGGTCCAACATCTCATTACACCTGCTGGTCCAACATCTCATTACACCTCCTGGTCCAACATCTCATCCAAAATCATGGCCATTAATATGGAGTTGGTTCCCCCTTTGCTGCTATACCAGCCTCCACTCTTCTGGGAAGGATTTCCACTAGATGTTGGAACATTGTGCGGGGACTTGCTTCCATTCCGTGGTCCTCTGTAGCTCAACTGGTAGAGCACGACGCTTGTAACGCCAAGGTAGTGGGTTCGATCCCCGGGACCACCCATACACAAAAATGTATGCACGCATGACTGTAAGTCGCTTTGGATAAAAGCGTCTGCTAAATGGCATATTATTATTATAAGATAATTAGTGAGGTCGGGCACTGATGTTGGGTGATTAGGCCTGGCTCGCAGTAGGCATTCCAAAGGTGTTCGATGGGGTTGAGGTCAGGGCTCTGTGCAGGCCAGTCAAGTTCTTCCAGTTCAAACAATTTCTGTATGGACCGTGCTTTGTGCACAGAATAGTCTAGAATGTCATTGTATGCGGTAGCGTTAAGATTTCCCTTCACTGGAACTAAGGGGCCTAGCCCGAACCACGAAAAACAGCCCCAGACCATTATTTCTCCTCCACCAAACTTTACAGTTGGCACTATGCATTAGGGCAGGTAGCGTTATCCTGGCATCCGCCAAACCCAGATTTGTCCGTCGGACTGCCAGATGGTGAAGCGTGATTCATCACTCCAGAGATCGTGTTTCCACTGCTCCAGAGTCCAATGGCGGCGAGCTTGTTGGAAATGTTGCAACCTATGACCGTGCCACGTTGAAAGTCACTGAGCTCTTCAGTAAAGCCATTCTACTACTAATGTTTGTCTATGGAGATTGCATGGCTGTGTGCTCGATTTTATACACCTGTCAGCAACGGGTGCGACTGAAATAGCCGAATCCACTAATTTGATGGGGTGTCCACATACTTTTGTATATATAGTGTATGTGTAAAAATAAATACATATATACAGTACCAGTCAAAGGTTTGGACACAGCTACTCATTTAAGGGTTTTTCTTAATTTTTACTATTTTCTACATTGTAGAATAATAGTGAAGACATCAAAACTATGAAATAACACACATGGAATCATGTAGTAACCAAAAAAGTATTAAACAAATCAAAAAATATTTTATATTTGAGATTCTTCAAAGTAGCCACCCTTTGCCTTGATGACAGCTTTGCACAATCTTGAGCAATTTCCAAACGCCTGAAGGTACCACGTTCATCTGTACAAACAATCGTACGCAAGTATAAACACCATGGGACCATGCAGCTGTCATACCGCTCAGGAAGGAGACGCGTCCTGTCTCCTAGAGATGAACGTACTTTGGTGCGAAAAGTGAAAATCAATCCCAGAACAACAGCAAAGGACTTTGTGAAGATGCTGGAGGAAACGCGTACAAAAGTATCTATATCCACAGTAAAACGAGTCCTATATCGACATAACCTGAAAGGCCGCTCAGCAAGGAAGAAGCCACTGCTCCAAAACCGCCATAAAAAAGCCAGACTACGGTTTGCATCTGCACATGGGGACGAAGATCATACTTTTTGGAGAAATGTCCTCTGGTCTGATGAAACAAAAATTGAACTGTTTGGCCATAATGACCATCGTTATGTTTGGAGGAAAAAGGGTGTTGCTTGCAAGCCAAAGAACACCATCCCAACCGTGAAGCACAGGGGTGGCAGCATTATGCTGTTGGGGTGCTTTGCTGCAGGCGGGACTGGTGCACTTCACAAAATAGATGGCATCATGAGGAATGAAAATTATGTGGATATTTTGAAGCAACATCTCAAGACATCAGTCAGGAAGTTAAAGCTTGGTCACAAATGGGTCTTCCAAAGGGACAATGACCCCAAGCATACTTCCAAAGTTGTGGCAAAATGGCTTAAGGACAACAAAGTCAAGGTATTGGAGTGGCCATCACAAAGCCCTGACCTCAATCCTATAGAAAATTTGTGGGCAGAACTGAAAAAGCGTGTGCGAGCAAGGAGGCCTATAAACCTGACTCAGTTACACCAGCTCTGTCAGGAGGAATGGGCCAAAATTCACCCAACTTATTGTGGGAAGCTTGTGGAAGGCTACCCGAAACGTTTGACCCAAGTTAAACAATTTAAAGGCAACACTACCAAATACTAATTGAGTGTATGTAAACTTTTGACCCACTGGGAATGTGATGAAAGACATTTCACATTCTTAAAATAAAGTGGTGATCCTAACTGACCTAAGACAGGGAATTCTTACTAGGATTAAATGTCAGGAATTGTGAAAAACTGAGTTTAAATGTATTTGGCTAAGGTGTATGTAAACTTCAGACCAACTGTAGATTGTAATATGTATTTTTCTGGCTTGTCTTCCCCAGTGATTTGACCCACGCACTCCTACTGCTTATTATGTGACTTGTTAAGCGCATTTCTACTCCTGAAACTTTTCAGGCTTGCCATAACAAAGGGGTTGAATACTTACTGATTCAAGACATTTCAGCTTTTCATTTTTAATTACATTTGTAAAGACTTCGTAAAACATAATTCCATTTTGACATTATGGGGTATTGTGTGTAGGCCAGTGACCAAATAAATCTGAATTTTATGCATTTTAAATTCAGGCTTTAACATAACAAAATGTGGAAAAAGTCAAGGGGTGTGAACACTTTCTGAAGGCACTTTATATACCTAAAATCCGGCAAATTGAGAGCTCTCCACTAAAGTTTTACAAACAATAAAAACCTTGGCGCGCCCGAAAATATTATTAAAAAGTTTGGTCCTTGGACACAGAGGGGTTAAACACTAAAGTTACCGTCCATCTAGTGAAGAGGAGAACCGGACAGAGGGATGGTAGGTAGCCAGCATCCGTCAACCAGAGAGGGAGAAGCCCTCCACGGTATTTAACAGGTGGAAGAAACAACCCGGGAGCTCCATCGGTCCACAAGAAATGCAGGCAGCCGGTGATGATGTAGTGGTAGCTAGGATAACTAGGATGCTGCTGGTAGAGTAGCTAGCTTAGCTAGCTGTACCGAATAGCTTAGCTAGCTAGCAGTTCGTTCGTCTGTCCCTCGAGGATGATGACGAATCCGGTGAACCACACAAGATGAAACAAGGATAGCGAGTGAAAAGGATCTGGCTACACTCATACTGTCATTGACCATTACGCAAAAAGCAAATTGAACAATAAACTTCGGTGTCTCAACACTGTAACGAACTCCGTCGTTATTCCCCAAGATCACCTCAGACCACTCTGCGCGTAACTGGACAATATGTTTGGCGCCAAACCGTACATGGACGCGGACAGTTCTGTACGGGGACGCGGATAGTTTCAGAACGCGGACATGAGCACTGCCACACAATAAACTAAACCCAGTCTTTAAAGTCGGGTACATTAGTAATATTCTTTTTTTATTATGTCAAACAAAAAAAAATCGTTTTTTAAAACAAGATTTGAGATCTGGGCACGTATCCAAAAAGCGTCTCAGAGTAGAAAAATTGGTCCTCTCTCTCCCCAGACAGACTCATTTAATACTGGGTCGTTACAATATTTTGAGATCTGGGCCCATATCCAAAAGCGTCTCAGAGTAGAAAATGTGTCGTATAAGTGCTGAGAATAAAGCCATTTTAGTCCTACTCTTATGGGTATAAATTAAAGCTATGCATGAAGCCTCTTTATTCATAAGTGTCCCACCTAGTTTGCAGATATTTAGGACACCTCATGAGCTGTACTAACCAGTTAAGAGGTACCAGCAGGTGTCTTGATAATAGAAACATGCAGTGAGTCAGTGGTTCCTGTGCAACATGTAATTGCTTTGGAGCAGTGGCGACCTGTCATTCAGGGCAGAGCCCCACCTGTTTAGCAGATGCTCTTACCCAGAGCGATTTACAGTAAGTGCATTCATCTTAAGATAGCTAGGTGAGACAACCAGATAATACAGTCAAATATACAGGATACGAACATTCAATTTCAGCTAAACAATGGATATATAGCGTTTTGCAATAAAAATAATACACATCTAAAATCTATTAATTAAACATCTGAGAACAGTAATATTGAAGGTACCCTTAAGCAACCATTTCTGATTAAAAAACATGTGAAAAATTGTGGAAATAGCATTTAGGAAATACATTCTTAATAATTCTTAAACAAAATTGTAATCTCACCTCTTAGCTTTGGTGTCATGTTCCCCAGAGAGACTCATTTTAGAGGCAGGGACCCCCTCCTCTCTCTCCCCAGAGAGACTTGTTTTAGAGGCAGGGCCCCCCTCCTCTCTCTCCCCAGAGAGACTCATTTTAGAGAACTGACCCCTAAACAGAGATCCAACATTCTGACATTCTTGAATGTCAATTATTATCATTTATTAATCATCTCTTATAAAACATTTACTAACAGACATATCGAAACAGTCAGGTGAATTAATGCAATCACATGAATATGTAGTTGTGACATCTCTTCACCATGGCCATGTCACACACTTATTTGTATTCATTAAAAGTTGCCATTTATTATTTTTAAATATGTTATTTTCTAAACGTATCTGAGAATGTAGACAGAAGGGCTAAAACAGGCTTGATTGATCTGGGGGGGATCAGTGATCTATACAGAAAGGTTTTTTGCAACAATTAAGAGATTTTTTATTATTTAAAGTAGGCTAGGTTATAATGTATAACAGTAATGTTTTGTGTAAAGCAGATCAAGGTCTATACCTCAGCCAGTGGTGACCCGTCATTCAGGGCAGGTGGCCTTTCCTGTTTTGCATGTTATTGTGGCATTAATACGTGTCACATATCAGTTTGCTAACAATGTAAAAAATATATACACTACCGGTCAAAAGTTTTAGAACAGATTCAAGGGTTTGTCTTTATTTTTACTATTTTCTACATTGTAGAATAATAGTGAAGACATCAAAACTATGAAACAACACATATAGAATCATGTAGTAACCAAAAAAGTGTTAAACAAATCTAAATATATTTTATATTTGAGATTCTTCAAATAGCCACCCTTTGCCTTGATGACAGCTTTGCACACTCTTGGCATTCTCTCAACCAGCGACCCGTCATTAAGGGCAGGTGGCCTTTCCTGTTTTGCATGTTATTTTAGCATTAATACATGTCACAAATCAGTTTGCAAAAAATGCAAAAAAAATCATTATATCATTGAGTTAATATAGCCGCATACAAACATGGTCTCTTTTTTACTTTCTTGAGTAAGGCAGCTCCAAAATGCAGGTGTTTCAGCCTAGCTCAGTGCTTTCTGTGATGGTGGGGCAAGCCAGAAGAAAATACAGAGCGTTGCTTCGTGATTGGCTCAGTGTTCTGTCACTCATGGGGACACTACGTCACCGCCAAGTCTAAGGGTAGAGCTAGAAAATTCAAGCCCCTTCGGTGCTGCCACAGAGTTACATTAGAAGTGCCCATCCAAGAAGGTCATTGGCCAACAGATAAAATGACGTCAAATCACATTATATCTACAGTAGCTTTGATTGAACTGATCAGGTCAACATCATACTTTCAAAATCTTAGCCAGCAGTCATCATCACGAATCAGGTCGACAATCTACAGGCAAATCCTTTTTAATCCTTGTCATATGAAGAGAAATAATGAAGAGACATGATAGGACAGCTGTTGGGACTCTGCTGTTGGGACTCTGCTGTCGGGACTCTGCTGTCGGGACTCTGCTGTTGGGACTCTGCTGTTGGGACTCTGCTTTATGTAGGCCCTAACAGTTTGTGGGCACCGTTTGTCACCGTTATAGTGCAATGAATGTATTGTTTAGTGTTGTGTTGTGGAGTGGCTTTGCTGGCATGCATCCCCCTTTATTTATGTTTTGCCCCACCAAGATTGACATGCTAAAATCACCACTGACCTCAGCTATAGCCTAGATGACCAGCCTAAACCTGTTCAGATCAGTTCCCATAACGTTACAGACCTAACAGTAGCAGAACAGAGCTTGTAGCCTAGGCATGGTATTTTACACACCATTTCAAACGGAGACCATCAGGTTTGTCAGCATGATAAGTGATCATAGCTCAAACCTACTCTGACTATTGAATATCTGAAGTCGACCTAACCTTGTAATAGTTTGTAGTTTAGCCTAGACTTACCAGGGTCTGCTCGTCTTTCCTACATATCAACACATTTATCCTACTTCTAATGTTACAGAGAAATATGTGCAACAGTTTCAACAGCCATTGAGTAACTGCGTAGGCTACACACTTACTTTCACGTTCATATGAAGAAATCACATAACTTCTTACAGTCGCTGGTGCAGCCGCCTGTTCTCTTGCAGATGAAGTAGCTTTTATAGGCGACTCATTCAATCAGCCTAAACAACAGTAAATAAAAAATGTCAAATGGTCAAAAGTCAATCCTGATATAGCCATGTACATCAAAGAGAGGTGTATTGCTACAGATGTAGGATCTTAATTTGAGCCAGTTTGCTACAGCAGGAAAATAATCCTGCAGCAACAGGACATTTGAATTATTATGTGGATTATAATTAATGAACAATTCTTTTAATAGAAAAGTGGAATTGATCATCTTCAGAAACCTTTTTTAAAGCTTAAATAGACTCAAATACACTACACGTTTCAGTTCTCCTGCAACTGGGTGATCACATTAAGATCCTACATCTGTAGAGAGATTATGTCTTCATCTAAATAAGGCAGTTTGAGTTATTAGCAATAACGTTGCAACTCTCAGCTGCTGTAAACCTATGTGATTGGATGTTATAGACCCCCATCTGAACAGTTTCTTTCCCCATGCTGTAGCCCTCACCAACTGGCCATCTGGCCCATAGAGACTAAAGGACTATACACTCTATGCTGCACACCACATCAAGCCATCTCTGAACTGTACACTACCATCTGGTCCATAGAGACTAAAGGACTATACACTCTACGCTGCTCACCACATCAAGCCATCTCTGAACTGTACACTAAATAACTGAACTATACTGCATTAGCACTCTGTTCATCTCTCTTAGACATATTTATACTGGTACTGTATATGTATACCCACTGTACTGTATATCTGTATACCAACTGTATACCCACTGTACTGTATATCTGTATACCAACTGTATTCCCACTGTACTGTATATCTGTATATCAACTGTATTCCCACTGTACTGTATATCTGTATACCAACTGTATTCCCACTGTACTGTATATCTGTATACCAACTGTATTCCCACTGTACTGTATATCTGTATATCAACTGTATTCCCACTGTACTGTATATCTGTATACCAACTGTATTCCCACTGTACTGTATATCTGTATATCAACTGTATTCCCACTGTACTGTATATCTGTATACCAACTGTATTCCCACTGTACTGTATATCTGTATACCAACTGTATTCCCACTGTACTGTATATCTGTATATCAACTGTATTCCCACTGTACTGTATATCTGTATACCAACTGTATTCCCACTGTACTGTATATCTGTATATCAACTGTATTCCCACTGTACTGTATATCTGTATACCAACTGTATTCCCACTGTACTGTATATCTGTATACCAACTGTATTCCCACTGTAGTGTATATCTGTATATCCACTGTTCATTATCTTATAGCTCTATGCTCACTCTTCCTAGTTGTGCATAATGTTGTACAGACATTTGTGTAAACTCATCTGTCTGTATTCTGTCTCTAAATGTTGTCTGTCACTATCACCATGTAGAATTATGTGTACAGATGTAGGATCTTAATTTGATCACCCCCCACTGCAGAATAACTTTCCAGCAATACAGGAAATGTAAAACTTGTAGTGTATTTGAGGTTTTAAAAGGCTTATGAAGTTTGTAATTTCCAGTTAGAAATGCCAGACTTGAGTTCCGCTTAATAAAAATGTATCAACCGCTACAAAAATGTCCATTAATTATAATTCACATAATAATTCACATTTCCTGTTGCTGCAGGAATATTTTCCTGCTGTAGCAAACTGGCTCAAATTAAGATCCTACATATGTATGTGCAAATGTACTTGGCGAATAAAGGTGATTCTGATTCTGCAAAGGTTGAGTCTTGAATATTGATATATTGAATTTGACTTGCCCATGTTCAGTTATCACTATTTTGTATGATTAGACTGACACAAACCTGTCTCAGTAGAAGTAGACTGTTAGGTCTGAGTGTTTTACTTCCATTCACTGTACTAAAATTACACCAGACATTTAATTTCTCTACACACTTTACAATCATTCCTGGCAGGATTCTCACCTTGTAGCCTGAATTCACAACCAGAACATGTCAAGTCATTGAGATATCTACTGTTCTGCTGAGAGAGCACCTTCGTGATGACTAGCGCTCTGTATATTCTTATGGGTGAGGCCTGAGCTGGAATGTGAAGCTAACTGAAGCTAACTTTAGAAAACCAGTATATCTAGCTTGCATCATAGTCCACCCCTCAGGCTAAGTTCAGGTTACAGCATGAGGCAGGCATCAACAGCCGAGTTGTAGGCTACAACCTGGGTTGTATTCATTAGTTTACACCACAGCCAACAGTTTTAAAATGTTGCATAAACAGTTTACTCCAAACGCTGTACAACGTGACCTAAACGGTTTCCGTTGCCAAATGTTTTGCTACGGTGGGCACTAATGAACACACACAACCTGTTTTGAGGAAGTGTAAGTTGTTGTTAGTCTTTCCACAGTATTTATTTGTATCTCTTTCACACAACATACCTTCCTGAGTGAAAAGAGCTAACAGTAGATTAGAAAGAGAAAATGTTGTTGCTTGTTGTGTTCTGTTTTGAGAAGACACGTCTATAGACCTATGATACAGTACACTCTTAGAAAAAAGAGTTCCAAAAGGGTCCTCTGGCTGTCCCCACAGGAGAACACTTTTGGGATCCAGGTAGAACCCTTCTGGCTTCCATGTAGAACCCTCTGTGGAAAGGATTCTTCATGGAACCCAAAAGGGTTCTACCTAGGACCAAAAAGGGTTCTACAAAGGGTTCTCCTATGGGGACAGCCAAAGAACCCTTTTAGATTCTAGATAGTGTAGGAGCGATCACCCTGGGGCACACAGATGGAAACAGAACGAATTCACATTCCGCATCTAATTTATATTGAAAACATTTTAAGGAGAGTAGGCCTATTATAACACTGTCCACAAAACATATCATCAACTATATGAATACACATAACAATATCATCAACTATATTAATACATATAACAATATCATCAACTATATTAATACACATAACAATATCATCAACTATATTAATACACATAACAATATCATCAACTATATTAATACACATAACAATCGTCGTCTTACCTTTTATATGTCTCTCAATAGAAGCAGAGTCTAGAATGATCATTCGGTGGTGGAAAGTTCCTTTAGTTTGTTCTGCTCATTTCCATATCAGGTTCTACCTGTTCTCTCTCCCACTCCCTGTCTCTTTATAGCTCTTACAATGTGCCTTGGCATACATTCTACAAGTGTCTGGAACTCCAAATGTAGTTCTGATTTAGTGTTCCAAATGAAAACAATTTGATTAAACAGGTTAATATGGTTAAATTACATCAAGACTGAATAATGCTGTGACTGAAAGTTACTTTTGTTTGCTGAACCTATTTACATATCAGGTTCTTCCCTCTCAATCTCATTCTCACTCACTCACACTCTCTCTCTCTCTCTCTCACTCTCACTCACTCACACTCACACGCACACTCTCACACATACACACACACACACACACACACACACACACACACACACACACACACACACACACACACACACACACACACACAGCCAACCAATGGAACAAATAACTAATTGACTAAATAAAACAGACATGTACAGAAACATATCGTTGGCTCAAAAGTTCCAAGAAATATTATATTTTATTATTAACTGACTTATAAAATAAACTTTAATTTGAGGCATTAGAATGTATGTAAGAGACATGACTGTGTGAAATCTATGTCAATGTGGAGCAGATGTATTGCAGTGATGAGTGACATACACCTCCAGGTAACTGCCAAAATAAAGGAGACACCAACATAGTGTCTTAACAGGGCGTTTTGCCACCAGGAGCCGCCAGAACAATGCTCCTTGGTGTAGATGTGTCTTGGCATACATTCTACAAGTGTCTGGAACTCTATTGGAGGGATGTGACATCATTCTTCCACAAGAAATTCCATCATTTGGTGTTTTGTTGATGGTGGTGGAAAACGTTGTTTCAGGCGCCACTCCAGAATCTCCCATAAGTGTTCAATTGGGTTGAAACCTGGTGACTGAGACGGCCATGGCACATTGTGAAACATCGGCAAGTTGAGCAGTTTTCGTCACTGAAGCTCCTGCCAACAATCACCAATCGTTAAGCTCTTCCCGAGCAGGTTTGCAGTCTCTCCTGGTTGCAGCTCCTCTCTCCCCAGGGGTAACAGCTCCTCTCTCCTGGTTGCAGCCCCTCTCTCCCCAGGGGTAACAGCTCCTCTCTCCCCAGGGGTAACAGCTCCTCTCTCCCCAGGGGTAGCAGCTCCTCTCTCCCCAGGGGTAACAGCTCCTCTCTCCCCAGGGGTAACAGCTCCTCTCTCCCCAGGGGTAGCAGCTAATCTCTCTCCCCAGGGGTAACAGCTCCTCTCTCCCCAGGGGTAGCAGCTCCTGTCTCCCCAGGGGTAGCAGCTCCTCTCTCCCCAGGGGTAACAGCTCCTCTCTCCCCAGGGGTAACAGCTCCTCTCTCTCCAGGGTTAGAAGGTCCTCTCTCCCCTAGGATTTGAAGACATTGGAGGCTTAGCCCATAGCCAGTAGGAGGGTCCGGGAAGGAATTTCAACAGCTAAATCCATGAATACATCTACAGTGTATTGCCAAAAACCACTCAACATCTTCAAACATAGACTCTGACCTGTCCAATGAGCCAAACTGATTAAAGAATCCCACAGTACCTAAACTCTCTCTCTCTCTCTCTCTCTCTCTC
The DNA here is from genome assembly GCF_964263955.1 of Coregonus lavaretus. Taxonomy (NCBI): domain Eukaryota; kingdom Metazoa; phylum Chordata; class Actinopteri; order Salmoniformes; family Salmonidae; genus Coregonus; species Coregonus lavaretus. The sequence continues at coordinate 78,349,549 of NC_139989.1, forward strand.
TCTCTCTCTCTCTCTCTCTCTCTCTCTCTCTCTCTCTCTCTCTCTCTCTCTCTCTCTCTCTCTCTCTCTCTCTCTCTCTCTCTCTCTCTCTCTCTCTCTCTCTCTCTCTCTCTCTCTCTCTCTCTCTCTCTCTCTCTCTCTCTCTCTCACACACACACGCAGACACAGCCAACCAATGGAACAAATAACAAATTGACTAAATAAAACAGACATGTACAGAAACATATCATACACGCAGTGCAGTAATTAGAATCCCTATATCAGCTTTTAGTGATAGTCTACTGTGTGTTCTCCCCTCCTCTGTCTCTCTCCATCACTTTCTCTGTGTCGTCTATTGATGTCTCTCGTCTTGTCTGGTGTCTCTCTCCATCATATCCTATTCTTCTGTTGCTGTCTCTGTGTCTTGTCTGGTGTCTCTCTCCATCATATCCTATTCTTCTGTTACTGTCTCTGTGTCTTGTCTGGTGTCTCTCTCCATCAGATCCTATTCTTCTGTTGCTGTCTTTGTGTCTTGTCTGGTGTCTCTCTCCATCATATCATATTCTTCTGTTGCTGTCTCTGTGTCTTGTCTGGTGTCTCTCTCCATCATATCCTATTCTTCTGTTGCTGTCTCTGTCTTGTCTGGTGTCTCTCTCCATCATATCCTATTCTTCTGTTGCTGTCTCTGTGTCTTGTCTGGTGTCTCTCTCCATCATATCATATTCTTCTGTTGCTGTCTCTGTGTCTTGTCTGGTGTGTCTCTCTCCATCATATCATATTCTTCTGTTGCTGTCTCTGTGTCTTGTCTGGTGTGTCTCTCTCCATCATATCCTATTCTTCTGTTGCTGTCTCTGTGTCTTGTCTGGTGTCTCTCTCCATCATATCCTGTTCTTCTGTTGCTGTCTCTGTGTCTTGTCTGGTGTCTCTATCCATCATATCCTATTCTCCTGTTGCTGTCTTTGTGTCTTGTCTGGTGTTTCTCTTTAGTTTTCCAATCCAAAGCGATCAAGGGGATACTGGGGCAGCTTAACAATGTTTTGGACCTCTATAGGGCTGTTGGGGTGACTGTATCACTGCCACACCGGCAGTCATTAGTCATGACCGCAGTCATCAGTCATCAGTCATCAGTCATGACCGCAGTCATCAGTCATCAGTCATCAGTCATCAGACCATAAGTCATCAGTCATCAGTCATCAGTCATGACCGCAGTCATCAGTCATCAGTCATCAGTCATCAGACCATAAGTCATCAGTCATGACCACAGTCATCAGTCATCAGTCATCAGTCATGACCGCAGTCAAATTCCACAAGACTGTTGAGTCATGGTAATCTCTTCTGATGCATCATGCAGCCCATATATGTTTTAATTTCTAAGACATTCTAGGGTAGAGAAGAGTATTATTAGTATTATTGTTAATAATAATAGTACTGGGGCCGAGTGAAGAGAAAAAATAACAAACAGAGAAAGGTGGGATTATAAATTGTTATTAAAATGGTTCTTGGATTATATAAATTATTTTAAAAATGGTTCTTGGATTATAAATTATTATTAAAATGGTTATTGGATTATAAATTATTTAAAAAATGGTTCTTGGATTATAAATTATTATTAAAATGGTTATTGGATTATAAATTATTATTAAAATGGTTATTGGATTATAAATTATTATTAAAATGGTTTTTGGATTATAAATTATTATTAGAATGGTTATTGGATTATAAATTATTATTAAAATGGTTCTTGGATTATAAATTATTATTAAAATGGTTATTGGAGTATAAAATATTATTAAAATGGTTCTTGGATTATAAATTATTATTAAAATGGTTATTGGATTATACATTATTATTAAAATGGTTCTTGGATTATAAATTATTATTAACATGGTTCTTGGATTATAAATTATTATTTAAATGGTTATTGGATTATAAATTATTATTAAAATGGTTATTGGATTATGAATTATTATTAAAATGGTTATTGGATTATAAATTATTATTAAAATGGTTCTTGGATTATAAATTATTATTAAAATGGTTCTTGGATTATAAATTATTATTAAAATGGTTATTGGATTATAAATTATTATTAAAATGGTTCTTGGATTATAAATTATTATTAAAATGGTTATTGGATTATACATTATTATTAAAATGGTTCTTGGATTATAAATTATTATTAACATGGTTATTGGATTATAAATTATTATTAAAATGGTTCTTGGATTATAAATTATTATTAAAATGGTTATTGGATTATAAATTATTATTAAAATGGTTCTTGGATTAGAAATTATTATTAAAATGGTTCTTGGATTAGAAATTATTATTAAAATGGTTATTGGATTATACATTATTATTAAAATGGTTCTTGGATTAGAAATTATTATTAAAATGGTTATTGGATTATAAATTATTATTAAAATGGTTCTTGGATTATAAATTATTATCAAAATGGTTCTTGGATTATAAATTATTATTAAAATGGTTCTTGGATTATTATTTCTTGCAGGTTTGTATCATTCACAGCTGAAGTTTCCAAATAACTGTTTCGAATTATCAATTTTATGCTCAACATAGCTACTTCATATGCGCATATGCTCCGGAATGGGAAAAATATCCTTTCTATTTTATTCAACTAAATTCAATGATATTCTTCTTACTATAAAATCATATAATATAAAATAATGTCCCAGGACTCATAAGCATAGGCCTGTCTTGTCTGCTTAATGAACAAGCCTACAGCCTATGGCCTGGAGCATAGAGAGATAACATACAGTAGGACACTCATATTCTGTTCTTCTGAAATACATTTTCTTCATATCATGTTTATTTAGAGCTGCCTAAAATAAATAATGGATTTATTGTATATATTAAATTGATTTATTCGACTTTTTAAATATAGGTTTTCCAAAGGTGCGCATCAGCGGCTTGTATGCAGCTTGTATGCAGTGGAGGCCTGGAGATGGTAAATGTGTTTATGTTAATTAACGGTAAATTACTGTGAGACCGACAGGCTTTTACATGACAATAACCGGCTGACACAATGTAATGACAGCCTCAGCCCAAGGCCTGTGTCTGGGTCAACTAAATCATCCTCCTCCCTACCATTTGCCCCTGGCTGCTGCTGTTCTAAGGGATCCACTGGCCTGCTGTTGTCATCTGTCCTCCTCCTTGGATCATCTGAAAGGTAGAAAGGTTGAGGTGCAACATGTCATTAGTTAGTTTTAAAGGGCGACTGCACTTCCTGATTTGGCCTCGTCGTTTTAGATTGGGTTCGTTTAGAAATGTTAGCGGCCATGACTGAATTCAAACGTGAGTTGGTTTTGGGGTGTGGTTTGATGTGGGTGTCTCTTGTGTGTGTTAACAGGTTCCCAAATGTCACCTGACTGGCTTTGGATAGCCTATATCAGGGGCTAGTTAGGGACATGTCACCTGACTGCCTTTGGATAGCCTATATCAGGGGCTAGTTAGGGACATGTCACCTGACTGGCTTTGGATAGCCTATATCAGGGTCTAGTTAGGGACATGTCACCTGACTGGCTTTGGATAGCCTATATCAGGGTCTACATTTTACATTTACATTTTAGTCATTTAGCAGACGCTCTTATCCAGAGCGACTTACAGGTCTAGTTAGGGACATGTCACCTGACTGCCTTTGGATAGCCTATATCAGGGTCTAGTTAGGGACATGTCACCTGACTGGCTTTGGATAGCCTATATCAGGGTCTAGTTAGGGACATGTCACCTGACTGGCTTTGGAGAGCCTATATCAGGGTCTAGTTAGGGACATGTCACCTGACTGCCTTTGGATAGCCTATATCAGGGTCTAGTTAGGGACCGGCAATAAATTACACAATGAAAATGAGACAATAGTGTCATATCTTTACGTTTTCTCGTTAAATTCTTTCAATATTTGTAAATGAACAATAGTGTCATTGTCTCATTTAAACATTCATTTGTATATGAATTTCAAAAATGTATAGTTGATTTGATTTTTAAGTAATTTAAGCTATTTGGAGCTATTGACATTTTTACATATCGTCCCATGAACATTGTGTAATTTACCGATGGTCCCTAACTAGCCGCATAGAGATATCTAAAGTCAACTCAAATGTACCACAGACATTAGGACCGGGTGGCGTGCAGCTTCACTCCAAATGGATGATTACTTGTGTGCTGCCAGCCGTCATCTGCCAGCCTCTTTACATTCTGTAGTCAACTTTGACAGAAGAATGAATGTTTCTCACTCATTTCGATCCCACAGAGGCTGTTTTCTAAATGAGAAGTGTGTTTTTTTTAGGTGCAGTTCCTCTTTAAAGTTTCTGTATACTGACAGGACCAAGGCAACTCAACTATAAAGGCATAACAGCGCAACACAACTCCACACATGACAGATACGAAGCTACATAGCCCTAAATCTACATTTAAAAAGTCTAATAAATCCATTCAATATAGCCTACACCATCACAATAACTCCAGTATGAAAATGTATGTGTTGAGTCTCGGCCCTTTTGCTATCATGCTGTGAGAACAAGGAGATCCGCTGACACTGTACTTTGATCATAGAGGTTTATTCATAAAGTATTTCAGCATCGATTTACAGATTTACCTGCAGGCATCCGGAGAACAGCCGACCCAAATTCTAAAATGCTATTCTCACCGTCCTTTGTCCCAAAACCATAGTACATATCCTAGGTAATCTGATATGGGTGTTTTCCCCTACAGACCACTCCCAGGAGTTCACACAACAGACTTCCTCTGTTTTTAGGGTGCCCTTCTAAACTGCTCCCCAGATGTCTTCCTGGGCTAAATCAATATTCTCTAAGCTACCATTTGTAAACATTAACAAAGTCATAAATTCCTTAGATACCACATATGCATTCACTAACTGTAAGTCGCTCTGGATAAGAGCGTCTGCTAAATGACTAAAATGTACAATTATTTATTTTAGACAGGTCTAAAGAAACATGACATTAAGAAAATGTAGCCTATTTCAGAAGAACACACTAAGAATTAGAGGTTCAATTAGGAAAAGTTTAAATGTAAAAAAGGTTCTTACATTTGGAGAGTTCCTCTGGGAACGTTTCCTGATCAATGGGTTCATATTTGAATCTTTCTGATCATAAATGGTTCTTGGAGGAACCTGAAGGTGAAAAGGTTCCTTTCAATATGCTGACGGCCTCTTAATATCAATAGGTTCCACATGACTACTACCACCCATATCTACATTCCATTCCAGGAACGGTCGTTGAGACAGACTGGTAGCTCCACAACAACACTTGTTGGAAAACAACAACAGTTTCTCCAAATGTACACAAAAAAACTCCTGCTAAGTGGTAGTCCCTGTTCTCCTGCATTCTTTAGGGAGAAGAACATTTAGCAAAGTTTTGATAGCTAGCTGGCTAATTTGAGCTAATTTTGACCCCATTGATTCTTGCATGAACCCCCCCCAAACCCAAACCAGAGTTTAAAGCAGCACTCAGTTTTTTGACGGCTGTATGGGCGCAGGCCCCCCACCTGCCCAGCCCCCGACTGGGTTTGATTGAATTAAAAGACAGTTTCCTTCGCTCCCGCCTGCCGAACACCTCCCCTCGCCGTCGTTAACAGAACAGTGGTAAAACAGTGCCCAACAGGCAGGGGGCGAAGGACACTGTCTACAGGTGTACAGCTAGCTAGCTACTGTTGTCGCCCTCGCCCCTTCTTCTTCGGCGGCTGGCATCCAACCTTATTGGGAGCTGAGAAACCGGTTAGTAAATCACCTGGTTACTGTGTTCAGTACAATGTTTGTGTTGTATTGTCAAGTTGAAGGTACTCTGTATTAAGGGAAGTTACATTCTGTGTACCTCTGTGTTCATCCTGTGCAGTGCAGTCAAGATGAGCCATCCAAGATGTCCACCCTCAGCACAAAAGGTGTGTATACAATCTTTAATTTATAATCCCAGTCCACATATAATGTGATCAATCCCTCTATATGCTACTCAATGCTAAGTCGTTTTCTCTCAATACAATCTCAGGGTTGGATCATTGCTGCTCTGTCTGAATATCTGGTGACTGACTGCCCATGGTTTTCACTAATTGTCCCAGTTCACCACTTCCATAAGGTCTGTAAAGTCAGTCTATTTCCAGCCTGCAGTCATTTGATCCTAGATTTGCTGTTTTCCTTTTCACTGTATGTATTTTCCAATGACAGCCTGTGTTGTGTTATCAGCAAGAAAACATTCTGATAAGTGTCATGTTATTATAGGAAGTGACAGTGATTTGGAACTTTTGCAGTTACCTTTTGGTAATTTGACTAGAACATTTCTGATAAAGAAATATTTTCTTTGAGTTCAGGTCTGGTGATTCCCTCCATTGGACGACATGATGTGAATGTCCCCATTCCCTGCTGACCTTGGTGATCAAGAGAACCTCCCCCTTACTTCCCCTACAAACTCACTGGGTCACTCAGGTCTTCCACTGCTGGACATCTCATTATCCAACCCACTGGGTCACTCAGGTCTTCCACTGCTGGACATCTCATCATCCAACCCACTGGGTCACTCAGGTCTTCCACTGCTGGACATCTCATCATCCAACCCACTGGGTCACTCAGGTCTTCCACTGCTGGACATCTCATCATCCAACCCACTGGGTCACTCAGGTCTTCCACTGCTGGACATCTCATCATCCAACCCACTGGGTCACTCAGGTCTTCCACTGCTGGACATCTCATCATCCAACCCACTGGGTCACTCAGGTCTTCCACTGCTGGACATCTCATCATCCAACCCACTGGGTCACTCAGGTCTTCCACTGCTGGACATCTCATCATCCAACCCACTGGGTCACTCAGGTCTTCCACTGCTGGACATCTCATCATCCAACCCACTGGGTCACTCAGGTCTTCCACTGCTGGGCATCTCATTATCCCCAAACCCAACCTTCAACGTTTTGGCAACAGGACATTCTCCAGGGCAGCACCCAGACAATGGAACTCCCTGCCTCCATCTGTCTGTGGCAGTTGGTAACCAATGGTTATTTAATTGGTTTAAACTTAAAATGTTAACTTTGACCATAGCATACTTTGCTGTCACACCTCGCATGCAAATAAATTTTTCATATTGTGTGGAGTCGGGTGAATAATGGATGTGCCCGAATCAAATCTTTCCAAGAGAGGTGTGGCATCAAAGTAATGCGGTGACCACTTCAAGGTCGTAGGCTTTCATAATATAATATCTATAGAATATATGAATAATATCCATTCATTTAAATAAAGTGTTAACCACAAAGTATGGGCTTGTTGTTTTGTTTTGGATTCATTGTTTCATGTTTATTCGTGTTTCATGTTTCATGTTTAATATTGACAGATGTGTCATATCAATAAGCTGATTAAACAACATGATCATTACACAGGTGCACTTTGTGCTGGGGACAATAAAACGGCACTCTAAAATGTGCAGTTTTGTCACACAACACAACGCCACAGATGTATCAAATTTTGAGGGAGCATGCAATTGGCATCCTGATTGCATGAATGTCCACCAGAGCTGTTGAATGAGAATTGAATGTTGAATGTACATTTCACTACCATAAGCCGCCTCCAACATTGTTTTAGAGAATTTGGCAGTACGTCCAACCGGCCTCACAACCGCAGACCACGTGTAATCACGTCAGCCCAGGACCTCCACATCCAGCTTCTTCACCTGTGGGATCGTCTGAAACCAGTCACCCGGACAGCTGATGAAACTGTGGGTTTGCATAACCAAATAATTTCTGCACAAACTGTCAGAAACAGTCTCAGGGAAGCTCATCTGCGTACTCGTCGTCCTCACCAGGGTCTTGACCTTACTGCAGTTCGGTGTCATAAACGACTGCATCGGGCAAATACTCACCTTCGATGGCCACTGGCACGCTGGAGAAGTGTGCTCTTCACAGATTAATCCGGTTTCAACTGTACTGGCGTCGTGTGGGCAGCAGCCTGATCAACTCTATGCGAAGGAGATGTGTCGCGCTGCATGAGGCAATTTACATTTTAATTAGGCCTACATGAAACATGAAACAACAATATTAAACATGAAACATCAAACAACAATAATAAACATGAAAGCAATAAATCCAAAACAAAACAACAAGCCCATACTTTGTGGTTAACACTTTTTTTAAATGAATGAATATTATATATTCTATAGAAATTATATTATGAAAGCCTACGACCTTGAAGTGGTCATCACGTTACTTTGATGCCACACCTCATTCATGGAGGAACCAATGAGGTCAAAACGTTAGCTAGCTACACCAGGTAGAAAAATGTGCCAGCTAGCTAGCAAAACTGTCGTTGACATTCTTCTCCCTAAAGAAGGCAGGAGAACAGGGACTGTCACTAAGCAGGTTTCTTTTTGTGTACATTTCTAGAAACTGTTGTTGTTTTCCAGTGATTGTTGTCGTGTAGCGACCAGTCTGTCTCCAAGGCCGTTCCTGGAATGGAATGTTGATGTGGGTGGTAGCAGTTGTGCAGGAGCCATTGATAAGAAGAGGGCGCCAGCATGAATGTGTTCATGAGTGTGTTCTTCTGAAGTAGGCTACATTTTCTTCATGTCATGAGTCTGTATACCTGTCTAAAATAAATACATAGAGTTATTGTGATGGTGTAGGCTATATTCAATGGGATTTATTAGACTTTTGCAAATGTAGATGTTCCAAAGGTCCGCATCAGTGGCTTGTAGGCTATGGGTGGAAGCCAGGAGATGGTAAACGTGTTTATGTTAGTTAAGGACAATAAGCATGAGACCGGCAGTTATCTGAATGACAATCACCGGCTAACAGAACGTCATGACCACCACAGTCCTCTGTAACATCAATAAGGGATCATAGCTTTCACCTGGATTCACCTGGTTAGTCTAGGTCATGGAAAGAGCAGGTATCCCTAATGTTTTGTACACACAGTGTATATCATGTGTACATAATAAATAAAACAACTTGAACTTAAAAGTGAAGGTGTAGGGCAGCCAGAAAGGGAGGGGAAAAGATGGACAGATTTGTGGTTAGATTGTAGGTGAACAAAACATTGAAAATACATAGTCTTAAGTTATGTCCTCAAATGTTATGGAATCTAAAAATATCACATTAGCTGGTAGAACTGACGAATGAAATGAAAATGAATCTTAGAGATCTTATAACTTATTCCATTCTACAAGTCTCATGTCTCTTTATATTCATATACCCTAGGGCATTGGTGCCCAGGACGTCGATCACTGTCGACCGGTCGATCGCAAACTTCTTTCTAGTGGGCCGCATAAAAGTTTTCAAAATGTATGCACTAAAAATAGATATTTTGTCAATTCACAGCGTTACCATCGAGTCTGCTTAAAAATAATGAGGTCCACATTTCTGAAGCACCGTATGCTTTTCTTACAGGTTAGCTTCTTTGGTGAATATTACTCCACAGCCAAAATATTAAAAAAACTGCTTGATTGACCTGTAACAGACCTGTAATAGACCTGTAACAGACCTGTAACAGACCTGTAACAGACCTGTAATAGACCTGTAATAGACCTGTAATAGAACTGTAATAGACCTGTAACAGACCTGTAATAGACCTGTAACAGACCTGTAATAGACCTGTAACAGACCTGTAACAGACCTGTAATAGACCTGTAATAGACCTGTAATATACCTGTAACATACCTGTAATATACCTGTAACAGACCTGTAATAGACCTGTAATAGACCTGTAATAGACCTGTAATATATCTGTAATAGACCTGTAATAGACCTGTAACAGACCTGTAAAAGACCTGTAATAGATCTGTAATAGACCTGTAATAGACCTGTAATAGACCTGTAACAGACCTGTAACAGACCTGTAATAGACCTGTAATAGACCTGTAATAGACCTGTAACAGACCTGTAATAGACCTGTAATAGACATGTTATAGACCTGTAACAGACCTGTAATAGACCTGTAATAGACCTGTAATAGACCTGTTATAGACCTGTAATAGACCTGTAATAGACCTGTAATAGACCTGTAACAGACCTGTAACAGACCTGTAATAGACCTGTAATAGACCTGTAATAGACATGTTATAGACCTGTAATAGACCTGTAACAGACCTGTAATAGACCTGTAACAGACCTGTAATAGACCTGTAATAGACCTGTAATAGACCTGTAATAGACCTGTAATAGACCTGTAATAGACCTGTAATAGACCTGTAATAGACATGTTATAGACATGTTATAGACCTGTAATAGACCTGTAATAGACCTGTAACAGACCTGTAATAGACCTGTAATAGACATGTTATAGACCTGTAATAGACCTGTAACAGACCTGTAATAGACCTGTAACAGACCTGTAATAGACCTGTAACAGACCTGTAACAGACCTGTAATAGACCTGTAACAGACCTGTAATAGACCTGTAACAGACCTGTAATAGACCTGTAACAGACCTGTAATAGACCTGTAACAGACCTGTAACAGACCTGTAATAGACCTGTAATAGACCTGTAATAGACCTGTAATAGACCTGTAACAGACCTGTAATAGACCTGTAATAGACCTGTAATAGACCTGTAATAGACCTGTAACAGACCTGTAATAGACCTGTAATAGACCTGTAATAGACCTGTAATAGACCTGTAATAGACCTGTAATAGAACTGTAACAGACCTGTAATAGACCTGTAGCAGACCTGTAATAGACCTGTAGCAGTATAGTCTTTGTTGTTCCAATGGTAGTTGTTTTTTTACTACGTTTCTTTCTATGAAGTTGTGGTTACATGTTTAATATGAGTGCTGGACCAAGCACCAAGAAACAGAAAATCTACCACTTTCACAGTGAGTAGGAGGAAGAACATTTTTTCACCACAACAAATTCAAAATGTGTGTGTCTGATCTGCCATTCAAACATAGCTCTTGCTAAGAAGGGAAATGTCGAGAGGCATTTCAAAACTGTTCACAAGAAATATGAGCTAAAAGTGAACTATGTAAGAGAAAAGTAAAAGAGTTTCAACTAGCTGCCCTACAATCGATCTTTACAAGGCCCAGCTCAAAGAGTCTCAACTAGCTGCCCAACAATCGATCTTTACAAGGCTCAGCTCAAAGAGTCTCAACTAGCTGCCCAACAATCAATCTTTACAAGGCCCAGCTCAAAGAGTCTCAACTAGCTGCCCAACAATCAATCTTTACAAGGCCCAGCTCAAAGAGTCTCAACTAGCTGCCCAACAATCAATCTTTACAAGGCCCAGCTCAAAGAGTCTCAACTAGCTGCCCTACAATCGATCTTTATAAGGCCCAGCTCAAAGAGTCTCAACTAGCTGCCCAACAATCGATCTTCACAAGGCCCAGCTCAAAGAGTCTCAACTAGCTGCCCAACAATCGATCTTCACAAGGCCCAGCTCAAAGAGTCTCAACTCTTTGGGGGGGGGGTTAGACCGTGTTAGGAAGAGGGTGGATAAAGTAGATCCTATGTAACTAAAGTGTGGGCACCCCTGCCCTAGGGGCTATGGAGCTTCTTGTCTGTCATGTTTGGAGTTGTGTTGCGCTGTTATGCATACACTTTATTTTTTTTCTCCAGTTGAGTTGCCCTGGTCATGTCAGTATACAGTAACTTTAAAGATCAACTGCACCTTAAAGCCAACTTCTCATTTGGAAAACAGCCTCTGTGGCATCGATATGAGTCAGAAACATTTATTATTCTACTGTCAAAATTAACTTTAAAGTGTAAATAGGATAATTTTGGTCATAAAGTCAGTCTTGTCCAAAACTGAGTGTTATGAGACTTGTGGTCGTGACTGCGTCACAACGTAAATGAAGGTTTCCCACATATCCACAGCTGGCAGCAAACAAGTAATCATCAGTTCAGGGTGCAGCTGCATGCGACCCGATAGTAATGCCTGTGGTAAGTTTGGGTTGACTTTGAATATCCCTATGGAGCTAGTTAGGGACCATCAGTAAATTACACAATCAATACAATATGTAAAAATTAAAATAGCTCCAAATTTCAATTACTTAAACATCTCAAATCAACTATACATTTTAGAAATTCATATACAAATATTGAAAGAATTTAACAAGAAAACATAAAGATATGCAATATGAAACTATTGTCTCATTTTCATTGTGTCATTTATTGACGGTCCCTGACTGTCCAAAGTCGCAGACCAGCCGGCTGATGCTAATTGGATAAATAGTTTGGGAACCTGCAAACACACACGAGACTAGCATTTATTAATTAACCAAATCTAAAATGAGTCCAAATCAGGAAGTGCAGTCGCCCTTTAAAACTAACTAATGACATGTTGCACCTCAACCTTTCTACCTTTCAGATGATCCAAGGAGGAGGACAGATGACAACAGCAGGCCAGTGGATCCCTTAGAACAGCAGCAGCCAGGGGCAAATGGTAGGGAGGAGGATGATTTAGGTGACCCAGACACATGCCAAGGGCTGCAATACATACAAGCTGCATACAGTGCCTTGCAAAAGTATTCATCCCCCTTGGCGTTTTTCCTATTTTGTTGCATTACAATCTGTAATTTAAATGGATTTGTATTTGGATTTCATGTATTGGACATACACAAAATTGGTGAAGTGAAATGAAAAAATTACTTGTTTCAATAAATTCAAAAAAATAAATTACGGAAAAGTGGTGCATGCATATGTATTCACCCCTTTGCTATGAAGCCCCTAAATAAGATCTGGTGCAACCAAATACCTTCAGAAGTCACATAATTAGTTAAATGAAATCCACCTGTGTGCAATCTAAGTGTCACATGATCTGTCACATGATCTCAGTATATATATATACACCTGTTCTGAATGACCCCAGAGTCTGCAACACCACTAAGCAAGGGGCACCACCAAACAAGCGGCACCATGAAGACCAAGGAGCTCTCCAAACAGGTCAGGGACAAAGTTGTGGAGAAGTACAGATCAGGGTTGGGTTATAAAAAAAAAACAGAAACTTTGAACATCCCACGGAGAGAGACTACTCTCCCAGGCAGCTCTCGAGACCAGGTTTCTTTCTGATTGTATCTTTCACTATGAATGGCCTGGCACTGTCCATCCGTCCCCAGTAGATGGCGCTCTCCGTCCATCATAAGTCTGGCGCCTGAGGGCGTAGACAGGAAAACAGACACTTTCCATTTTGCCTACTCACAAATTGGTTTAGAACGTCAACGGTTGGAATATCAACAAAAACTCCATCGGGAGTACAATAAATTATAGCCTTAAGTTTAAAATCAAATCTCTACATGTTCAACATTTCAATGGTTCTATTTAATAGGTCATAGGTTTTGTTTCGAAATGTATTACCAAGACGGAGGAAATCCCATAAGCATTTATAGTTATTATTAGTTAGGGGTAAGTCAATTCCCATACTTTTACCAAATGTGAACATATGGCAATATTTTTCTTAGACTATTTCCCAGAGCCTTTAGACAGTCATACAATGCTTTAACCTTATCTTTATCAAATGATCCATAAAGGGACCAACTCAGAATACTTTTCTCACCCCTTATGTACGTCTACGTTTGGGTGTGCAAGTTTGTAAAACAATTATTATTTCCATGATAACTTTATAAAATCTCCAGTAATCGATTATACACACATACAATTTCTAACTTTTTCCCCATATCTTCACAGAAGCCATATATCGGAACCCCTAGATAACATTATATATCGGAACCCCTAGATAACATTATATATCGGAACCCCTAGATAACATTATATATCGGAACCCCTAGATAACATTATATATCGGAACCCCTAGATAACATTATATATCGGAACCCCTAGATAACATTATATATTGAAACGTATTATTCAATCAGCTTACTAGGCAAATTCCAATCTCTTATTATCAACATTTCAATCTTATTATGCAATGATTGGTTCAGTAGTCTTCAGGCTTGGTGTCCTAAGAGTTCAGTTCTCCTCACATTTCCACCTAATCTGTCACGGTTCTCTCTTCGATACCCACACTCATTTTATTGGTTATTAATCTGATCCTTTACAGTCTAAGAAATAACAACCCACACTCTCCTCATTCACACGGGAGACTATTCCTCCTGTCAAAAAGGTTAGTCATTCACATATATTCTCTCATACTTGCATGTTCAACACACCCAGGCCCGGCACCACCAGGGGGCAGAAGAGGGCAATGCCCCCTTAGTTGGAATATTGTGCCCCCTCGGTTTTGTATCCCTATTCTGTCCCACAATCTGCCCCCTCCGTCACGCCCAACCCATTTGTTGTGTATGCTTCATTCATGCAACTCCCTTGCACGCATCATACGTACGTCATACACATTTTACCGGTTGAAAAAAACTTCACAGTAGAAGGGCGGGTCAATTTGACCGTTTAGGTTTACTTTCTAAGTTACTTACTACGAAAAAACTAAACATTCACCGCTCAGCTGGATGGAATGTAGCTAATGTAAACAGTTTGGTAGGTAGCTGATAGTATGATGGATATTAGAAAATGGCTTCGCCAGGGCACAACGGCAGCATCGGATCAAAGCGGGGGGGAGGAGGAGAAGCCTGCCATAGAGAGGCCAAAGGCAATGCTGCTGGTCGACGCTAATCACCGAAGCCAAGGCTGCTGAGCCGACGCTAATCACCGAGGCCAAGGCTGCTGAGCCGACGCTAATCACCGAGGCCAAGGCCGCTGGTCCGACGCTAATCACCGAGGCCAAGGCCGCTGAGCCGACGCTATTCACCGAGGCCAAGGCCGCTGGGCCGACGCTATTCACCGAGGCCAAGGCCACTGGGCCGACGCTAATCACCGAGGCCAAGGCCACTGGGCCGACGCTAATCACCGAGGCCAAGGCCACTGGGCCGACACTAATCACCGAGGCCAAGGCCACTGGGCCGACGCTAATCACCGAGGCCAAGGCCGCTGGGCCGACGCTATTCACCGAGGCCAAGGCTGCTGAGCCGACGCTAATCACCGAGGCCAAGGCCGCCGAGCCCAGCAGCAAAGGCAGCTGCGCAACTGTCTTGCAGCCTGGTGACATAGGAGGTAACCAACCCGGCCTGCAGCCTGGTGACATAGGAGGTAACCAACCCCCGGCCTAAAGCCTGGTGACATAGGAGGTAACCAACCCGGCCTGCAGCCTGGTGACATAGGAGGTAACCAACCCGAGGAGGGGCCTGCAGCCTGGTGACATAGGAGGTAACCAACCCGGCCTGCAGCCTGGTGACATAGGAGGTAACCAACCCGAAGGAGGGGCCTTCAGCCTGGTGCCATAGGAGGTAACCAACCCGAGGAGGGGCCTTCAGCCTGGTGACATAGGAGGTAACCAACCCGAGGAGGGGCCTGCAGCCTGGTGACATAGGAGGTAACCAACCCGGCCTGCAGCCTGGTGACATAGGAGGTAACCAACCCGAAGGAGGGGCCTGCAGCCTGGTGCCATAGGAGGTAACCAACCCGAAGGAGGGGCCTGCAGCCTGGTGCCATAGGAGGTAACCAACCCGGCCTGCAGCCTGGTGCCATAGGAGGTAACCAACCCGGCCTGCAGGGTGGTGCCATAGGAGGTAACCAACCCGAGGGAGGGGCCTGCAGCCTGGTGCCATAGGAGGTAACCAACCCGGCCTGCAGCCTGGTGCCATAGGAGGTAACCAACCCGGCCTGCAGCCTGGTGCCATAGGAGGTAACCAACCCGAGGAGGGGCCTGCAGCCTGGTGCCATAGGAGGTAACCAACCCGGCCTGCAGCCTGGTGCCATAGGAGGTAACCAACCCGAAGGAGGGGCCTGCAGCCTGGTGCCATAGGAGGTAACCAACCCGGCCTGCAGCCTGGTGCCATAGGAGGTAACCAACCCGGCCTGCAGGGTGGTGCCATAGGAGGTAACCAACCCGAGGGAGGGGCCTGCAGCCTGGTGCCATAGGAGGTAACCAACCCGGCCTGCAGCCTGGTGCCATAGGAGGTAACCAACCCGGCCTGCAGCCTGGTGCCATAGGAGGTAACCAACCCGAGGAGGGGCCTGCAGCCTGGTGCCATAGGAGGTAACCAACCCGGCCTGCAGCCTGGTGCCATAGGAGGTAACCAACCCGGCCTGCAGCCGCCAAGACCGAACCTAGCAGCAGCACCTCCAGGATATTACAAGCATGACGACCTCGGTGATGAGGAGCCAGCGCAGGTTTGTCTGGGGAAATACCCAACCTGCCTGTACTGTGGGAGAAAACTGACATTTTGTAGCACGTGGTTCAAAGGCAGAGAGTGACTGCTGCAAGCCAGATGCAGTTTGATGAGTTATGGGAGAGATACAAGCACATTCAGTGAGCACAGACGGAGCATGTTGCACAGGAGGAAAGAGCAGCTGATTCAACTGACATTTGAGAGGGATCTTACAAGCAAATTCCGTGGGGAGTGGAAGGAGAGACTGCTGAGGAGGTTCAACACAGCATCAAGGCGGCTGCAACTCTTTTGAATCTGGGTAAGAACAGGCAGCCTGGCTGGGCTTGTATTATTTAGTTATTTGCTAGCTTTTGGAAATGCGTGGCAAACGTCAGAAATAGGCGTAGATGTGATTTTCTTTATTGGCGTGGCTGCCAAGTCTGCTGCTTGATTTCTGTGATTGGATTGGAAATGTTTGGTTTATAATATCATGGGATTGTTTTTAATGTTGTTTTATAATCTCTCTCTCTCTCTCTCTCTCTCTCTCTCTCTCTCTCTCTCTCTCTCTCTCTCTCTCTCTCTCTCTCTCTCTCTCTCTCTCTCTCTCTCTCTCTCTCTCTCACACACACACACGCAGTGCAGTAATTAGAATCTATATAGCAGCGTTAAGTAATACAGTCTACTGTGTGCTCTCCCTTCCTCTGTCTTCCTCGTCTTGTCTAGTGTGTCTCTCTCCATCATATCCTATTCTTCTGTTGCTGTCTCTGTGTCTTGTCTGGTGTCTCTCTCCATCATATCCTATTCTTCTGTTGCTGTCTCTGTGTCTTGTCTGGTGTCTCTCTCCATCATATCATATTCTTCTGTTGCTGTCTCTGTGTCTTGTCTGGTGTCTCTCTCCATCATATCCTATTCTTCTGTTGCTGTCTCTGTGTCTTGTCTGGTGTCTCTCTCCATCATATCATATTCTTCTGTTGCTGTCTCTGTGTCTTGTCTGGTGTCTCTCTCCATCATATCCTATTCTTCTGTTGCTGTCTCTGTGTCTTGTCTGGTGTCTCTCTCCATCATATCATATTCTCCTGTTGCTGTCTCTGTGTCTTGTCTGGTGTTTCTCTTTAGTTTTGCAATCCAAAATGATAAAGGGGATACTGGGGTAGCTTAACAATGTTTTGGACCTCTATAAGGCTGTTGGGGTGACTGTATCACTGCCACCCCGGCAGTCATCAGTCATGACCGCAGTCATCAGTCATCAGTCATCAGTCATCAGTCATCAGTCATGACCGCAGTCATCAGTCATCAGTCATCAGTCATCAGTTATGACCGCAGTCATCAGTCATCAGTCATCAGTCATCAGTCATCAGTCATCAGTCATGACCGCAGTCATCAGTCATCAGTCATCAGTCCATCAGTCATCAGTCATCAGTCATGACCGCAGTCATCAGTCATGACCGCAGTCATCAGTCATCAGTCATCAGTCATCAGTCATCAGTCATCAGTCATCAGTCATGACCGCAGTCATCAGCCATCAGTCATCAGTCATCAGTCATCAGTCCATCAGTCATCAGTCATCAGTCATCAGTCATCAGTCATGACCGCAGTCAAATTCCACAAGACTGTTGAGTGATCTCTTCTGATGCATCATGCAGCCCATATATGTTTTGATTTCTAAGACATTCTAGGGTAGAGAAGAGTATTATTAGTATTATTATTAATAATAATAGTATCGGGCCGAGTGAAGAGAAACAATAACAAACAGAGAAAGGTGGGATTATAAATTATTATTAAAATGGTTCTTGGATTATAAATTATTATTAACATGGTTCTTGGATTATAAATTATTATTAACATGGTTCTTGGATTATACATTATTATTAAAATGGTTCTTGGATTATAAATTATTATTTAAATGGTTCTTGGATTATAAATTATTATTTAAATGGTTCTTGGATTATACATTATTATTAAAATGGTTATTGGATTATAAATTATTATTAACATGGTTCTTGGATTATAAATTATTATTTTAATGGTTCTTGGATTATAAATTATTATTTAAATGGTTCTTGGATTATAAATTATTATTAAAATGGTTCTTGGATTATGATTATTTGCAGGTTAGTATCATTCACAGCTGAAGTGTCCAAATAACTGTTTCAAATGATCATAGCTACTTCATATGCGCACATGCTCCGGAATGGGAAAAATGTCCTTTCTATTTTATTCAGCTAAATTCAATGATATTCTTCTTACTATAAAATCATATAATATAAAATAATGGCCCAGGACTCATAAGCATAGGCCTGTCTTGTCTGCTTAATGAACAAGCCAACAGCCTATGGCCTGGAGCATAGAGAGATAACATACAGTAGGCCACTCATATTCTGTTCTTCTGAAATACATGTTCTTCATATCATGTTTATTTAGATCTGCCTAAAATAAATAATGGATTGATTGTATATATTAAATTGATTAATTTAAATATAGGTTTTCCTGAAGGCGAGCATCAGCGGCTTGTATGCGGCTTGTATGCAGTGGAGGCCTGGAGATGCTAAATGTGTTTATGTTAATTAACGGTAAATTACTGTGAGACCGACAGTCTTTTACATGACAATAACCGGCTGACACAATGTAGTGACAGCCTCAGCCCAAGGCCTGTGTCTGGGTCACCTAAATCATCCTCCTCCCTACCATTTGCCCCTGGCTGCTGCTGTTCTAAGGGATCCACTGGCCTGCTGTTGTCATCTGTCCTCCTCCTTGGATCATCTGAAAGGTAGAAAGGTTGAGGCGCAACATGTCATTAGTTAGTTTTAAAGGGCGACTGCGCTTCCTGATTTGGCCTCGCTTTAGATTGGGTTCGTTTAGAAATATTAGCGGCCATGACTGAATTCAAACGTGAGTTGGTTTTGGGGTGTGGTTTGATGTGGGTGTCTCTTGTGTGGGTTTACAGGTTCCCAAATGTCACCTGACTGCCTTTGGATAGCCTATATCAGGGTCTAGTTAGGGACATGTCACCTGACTGGCTTTGGATAGCCTATATCAGGGTCTAGTTAGGGACATGTCACCTGACTGCCTTTGGATAGCCTATATCAGGGTCTAGTTAGGGACATGTCACCTGACTGGCTTTGGATAGCCTATATCAGGGTCTAGTTAGGGACCGGCAATAAATTACACAATGAAAATAAGACAATAGTTTCATATCTTTACATTTTCTCTTTAAATTCTTTCAATATTTGTATATGAACAATAGTGTCATTGTCTCATTTAGAAATTCATTTGTATATGAATTTCTAAAATGTATAGTTCATTAGATTTTTAAGTAATTTAAGCTATTTGGAGCTATTGACATTTTTACATATCGTCCCATGAACATTGTGTAATTTACCGATGGTCCCTAACTAGCCCCATAGAGATATCTAAAGTCAACTCAAATGTACCACAGACATTAGGACCGGGTGGCGTGCAGCTTCACCCCAAATGGATGATTACTTGTGTGCTGCCAGCCGTCATCTGCCAGCCTCTTTACATTCTGTAGTAAATTTTGACAGAAGAATGAATGTTTCTCACTCATTTCGGTCCCACAGAGGCTGTTTTCTAAATGAGAAGTGTAGTTTTTTTAGGTGCAGTTCCTCTTTAAAGTTTCTGTATACTGACAGGACCAAGGCAACTCAACTATAAAGGCATAACAGCGCAACACAACTCCAATCATGACAGATACGAAGCTACATGGCCCCCAGGGTATATGAATATAAACACGAGACAAAACAAATGAGCCTGTAGAATGGAATAAGTTATAAAACCTCTATGATTCATTTCATTTCGTCAGCTAATGTGAGATTTTTAGATTAAATAATATTTGAGGACACATTACTTAAGGGCCTGTGTATTTTCAAAGTTATGTTCACCTACAATCTAACCACAAATCTGTCCATCTTTTCCCCTCCCTTTCTGGCTGCCCTCCTCCTTCCCTTCTAAGTTCAAGTGTGTTTGTTTATTATAGACACATGATATACACTGTGTGTACAAAACATTAGGAATACCTGCTCTTTCCATGACATAGACTGACCAGGTGAATCCAGGTGAAAGCTATGATCCCTTATTGATGTCACGGAGGACTCTGCTCTGGATATGATCCCTGTAAGTCGCTCTGGATAAATGACAAAAAAAATAAATAAATGTCACCTAAAGCTGTGTCGGTCATGATATTTTGTCAGCCGGTGATTGTCATTCAGATAACTGCCGGTCTGACGGTAATTAACCCTTAATTAACATCAACACGTTTACCATCTCCTGGATTCCACCCATAGCCTGCAAGCCACTGATGTGGACCTTTGGAACATCTACATTTAAAAAGTATAATAAATCCATTCAATAGCCTACACCATCACAATAACTCCAGTATGAAAATGTATGCATTCACTAACTGTAAGTCGCTCTGGATAAGAGCATCTGCTAAATGACGTAAATGTAAAATTATTTATTTTAGACAGGTCTAAAGAAACGTGACATTAAGAAAATGTAGCCTATTTCAGAAGAACACACTAAGAATTAGGGGTTCAATTAATCAACTCTGCACCGGTACCCCCCTGTATATATAGCCTCCCTACTGTTATTTTATTTTACTTCTGCTCTATTTTTCTCAACACTTTTTTTGTTGTTGTTTTATTTTTACTTTTTTGTAAAAAAGACATGCACTGTTGGTTAAGGGCTGTAAGTAAGCATTTCACTGTAATGTCTGCACCTGTTGTATTCGGTGCATGTGGCCAATACATTTTGATTTGATTTGATTTGATTTGATCAGGAAAGTTGAAATGTAAAAAAGGTTCTTACATTTGGAGAGTTCCTCTGGGAACCTTTCCTAATCAATGGGTTCATATTTGAACCTTTCTTATCATAAATGGTTCTTGGAGGAACCTGAAGGTGAAAAGGTTCCTGGAGGAACCTTTCAATGTGCTGACGGCCTCTTAATATCAATAGGTTCCACATGACCACTACCACCCATATCAACAGTTTCTCCAAATGTACACAAAAAACTCCTGCTAAGTGGTAGTCCCAGTTCTCCTGCATTCTTTAGGGAGAAGAACATCTAGCAAAGTTTTGTTAGCTAGCTGGCTAATTTTAGCTAATTTTGACCCCTTTGGTTCTTGCATGAACAAACCCCCACCACCACCCCTTCCCCCCCAAACCCCAACCAGAGTTTAAACCAGAACTCAGTTTTTTGACGGCTGTATGGGCGCAGGCCCCCCACCTGCCCAGCCCCCCACTGGGTTTGATTGAATTAAAAGACAGTGTCCTTCGCTCCCGCCTGCCGAACACCTCCCCTCGCCGTCGTTAACAGAACAGTGGTAAAACAGTGCCCAACAGGCAGGGGGCGAAGGACACTGTCTACAGGTGTACAGCTAGCTAGCTACTGTTGTCGCCCTCGCCCCTTCTTCTTCGGCGGCTGGCATCCAACCTTATTGTGCCATCCAAGATCTCCACCCTCAGCACAAAAGGTGTGTATACAATCTTTAAAATATAATCCCTGCCCACATATAATGTGATCAATCCCTCTATATGCTACTCAATGCTAAGTCGTTTTCTCTCAATACAATCTCAGGGTTGGATCATTGCTGCTCTGTCTGAATATCAGGTGACTGACTGCCCATGGTTTTCAATAATTGTCCCAGTTCACCACTTCCATAAGGTCTGTAAAGTCAGTCTATTTCCAGCCTGCAGTCATTTGATCCTAGATTTGCTGTTTTCCTTTTCACTGTATGTATTTTCCAATGACAGCCTGTGTTGTGATATCAGCAAGAAAACATTCTTGCTGATATATACAAATAGAAATCCTATATGGAATGTGTTAAGAGATAGATGGAAGGTGTTGAATGGAGTTGAAGGATGGGACTAATAACAACTAACAACAAATAATAACAAGATAACTAATAATGTAAGCATAATGTGTCCATAATAAGTATATAGGTTGTATGTTGGGAGCTTTTGGGAAAGAACACAGTTAGAAAGATATGGCATATAGAAGCAAACCGGATGGACATCATGAAAATGATCGGAGAGGTTGAGAGTAGAAGAAGTTCAGGAGCAAAAACAAACAAAATATAATTATTGTAAAATTGACTGTGTCCATAAAATGTATATAGTAAGTATAAGCTGGAAGTAGAGGCCTAAGCATTGTTGTTCACTAGTTTACTCCAATTAGGGAAGGGGTTGGAAAGTAATAAAGGGGAATATATTTTTTTAAAGGATATGTACTGTATGTATGTACAGTGAGGGAAAAAGTATTTGATCCCCTGCTGATTTTGTACGTTTGCCCACTGACAAATAAATTATCAGTCTATAATTGTAATGGTACAGTGAGGGAAAAAAGTATTTGAAAGTATTTGCTCACATGGTGGTTTGTCTAAATGTATCTGACTTTAGGTCAGTTTTTTAGGTTCAGAAGGTAAAGATTGTGTTAGGCTGTGTCAGGAGCACTAGTGGTAGTGCTGCCGCTCCCAGATCACACATTGCCCTATATAAGTATATACTGTAGCAAGCTGAACCCAACACCTACCAATTACCACCTTCTGATCTCTTGGTGGAATGGATAAGGTGTTGGCTTGATAGTCGCTGGACCCAGGTTCGAGTCCCGGTTGAAGCTATCCCTTAATTCGTTACATTGGTGTCAGAAGTGGGATAGTGCCTGTGAGGCCATCAAAGAGGCATGTACACATGAGAGACTTGCTATAAAGAAGTGTGGGGGCATGCTCTCCCCAAGGAAGGGGGTAATGTAGCGACCTTAATCCAACACCTAGCCACATCATCGAGAGGTTTGGACCTCTTGGCGTAGCGCTTGTTGGGTTCTGACTTCTAAACATGAAATAGACTTATTCATGTCACTGAGGGAGAGAGGGGAATGTATAACGTTTCCATTCTGTCAGGATATGTTATTGTTAGTCATCAGGGATCCTATTGGAGGAGAAGAGACACAGTCTGGTACAAGTCAACATGACAGCCGTGAGTTGGGGAGGAGTGAGCAATTTGGGCAGAGGTCAGGTTAGATGAAGTGAGGAAGAACATATATCACTAATCTTCTGGATAGCAACAGAGGTGTATTGGCTGTTCAGATGTGGAAGGAGGGGCTCAGCATAGGAGAAAGGGTTAAATACCAGTGCTTGTGTGAATATGTTCTTTGTCTTATGCAGCTGTATGATCCAATGGGTGAATAAACTTGGTTTGAGCTTTACTAAATGTCCCTGAGTTTTACTAGGTTCATTTAGAACCTAACACGCTTAAGGTGTTGGCTTGACAGTTGATGGACCCAGGTTCAAAACCCGTTTGGGGCTACCCCCTGAATTCACTACAATATATTTCTTTGCCTACGGGCAGGGAGACCTGGGTTTGAGACGAAAGGGGAATTACACCGTTGCTGTTTGCAAAAAAACACTACATTGGTGGAAGCAGTGGAATGGTGCATTGGGAGAGGTGTGCACATTTCATGGGTGGGATCTGTACCCAGGTGTCCCATGGGAAAAAACAGTTTCTTGACCATTAGACCAAGAGGTAATGCCCACTTGACCTGAGGGTGACACTGATTTTGAAGGCAGGAGTACCTCATTACCAGATCATGAGAGAGACTCGTGTTTTCTCCACACATGGGATAGTGTAAAAGGAACTTTGCCTAGGAAGCCCATGCTAGAAGTGTTAGGAGGTAGAAGTTAGAGAATTAGTCCAGTAACTGAAAGGTCACTGGTTTGAGTCCTGAGCCAGACAACAAAACGTGGGATTTGATCTGAACTGGCAGATCTGTGACCAACCCCTTCAGAAAGACAAATTCCCTTTGTTCCCTGTAACATGGACTAATAAAGTTGTACTGTGCTGTGCTGTGCTGCACTTTATTTAACTAAGCTTGTGATGAAATTGTGTGATGTTACTAATTGCTGCTTTTGAAATTACACATTGTTGTTTTCTTACCAGGACACTGTCCTACGGCCGTAGACAGAACTGGCTCTCAAGAGAAGACAGGCTATGTGCACACTGCCCACAAAGTGAGGTGGAAACTGAGCTGCACTTCCTAACCTCCTGCCAAATGTATGACCATATTAGAGATACATATAGAGAGAGAGAGAGAGAGAGAGAGAGAGAGAGAGAGAGAGAGAGAGAGAGAGAGAGAGAGAGAGAGAGAGAGAGAGAGAGAGAGAGAGAGAGAGAGAGAGAGAGAGAGAGAGAGAGAGAGAGAGAGATTCAGTGCTATTCTATTTCTCCTCTGAATGAAGGACTGGAGACACTCTGAGATTAAAAAGCAGAAAAGAAAGAGAAGGCGGAGTCACAGTGACGGAGTGTCCCTCAGACAACAATGTGACAGCCAATAGGGCTTTAGGAGGAGGGAGATATGCTTCTATTGGGCTATTGTCGGTGGAAATGAGTTTGTGACACCAGGTTATATTGAAATTCTACTTGATTAGCACCTACTAGGCGTAAGGCGATGTTAGCCTTTAGGCTCACATGTCAACAAGAGCAGGAAAGGACAGGGGACAGCAGAGAAGGATAATACCAGATGGAGAAAGTGCTGTGTCAGTGACACAAATTACCATCCAATAAAAACATCTGCTTTTCTCCATACCGTCATGACTGTAGCAGATATTTCAAAACGTTAAAAACAAGTCATTTAAATGACTCTTAATACACATTTCCATCAGAACCACCAGAACTCATAGCTATAAAGCAGTTGGATACAAAGCTTACCTCATGCTTCAGATCGATAGTGAAGTCAGTCTTGAGTGGGTCCTCTTTCACTTTGTTTGAGAGCCTGGAACATCAAATCACTGTCTATTGGAATTCAAATCAAATCAAATCAAATCAAAATCAAATTTTATTGGTCACATGCGCCGAATACAACAGGTGCAGACATTACAGTGAAATGCTTACTTACAGCCCTTAACCAACAGTGCATTTATTTTAAACAAAAAAAGTAAAAATAAAACAACAACAAAAAAAATTGTTGAGAAAAAAAGAGCAGAAGTAAAATAAAGTGACAGTAGGGAGGCTATATATACAGTAAAATAAAGTGACAGTAGGGAGGCTATATATACAGGGGGGTACCGTTGCAGAGTCAACGTGCGGGGGCACCGGCTAGTTGAGGTAGTTGAGGTAATATGTACATGTGGGTAGAGTTAAAGTGACTATGCATAAATTCATAGTTAGAACTGAATACAATGATTATTACTTTCCCTCGACCACTAGGAATGTTGATGATAGACTGAAACAAACAGTATAACAAAAGGTTTTGTCCAGCAGAGCACATTACTGCTGAGATGTGGTTGCTATGCAGGTTTCTAATGACCACTAGGGAAAAAACAAGGTCTATGTTAGAAGGGATAGAATAGGCTTAAAGGACGACAGATGGAGACCAGGGTTACAGGAGGGTAGAAGGAGACTAGTTTTAACGGAAGGTAGATGGAGAGTAGGGTTACAGGAGGGTGGAAGGAGACTAGTTTTAACAGAAGGTAGATGGAGAGTAGGGTTAAAGGAGGGTAGAAGGAGACTAGTTTTAACGGAAGGTAGATGGAGACCAGGGTTAAAGGAGGGTAGAAGGAGACTAGTTTTAACAGAAGGTAGATGGAGACCAGGGTTACAGGAGGGTTGAAGGAGACTAGTTTTAACAGAAGGTAGATGGAGACCAGGGTTAAAGGAGGGTAGAAGGAGACTAGTTTTAACGGAAGGTAGATGGAGACCAGGGTTACAGGAGGGTAGAAGGAGACTAGTTTTAACGGAAGGTAGATGGAGACCAGGGTTAAAGGAGGGTAGAAGGAGACTAGTTTTAACGGAAGGTAGATGGAGACTAGGGTTAAAGGAGGGTAGAAGGAGACTAGTTTTAACGGAAGGTAGATGGAGACCAGGGTTAAAGGAGGGTAGAAGGAGACTAGTTTTAACGGAAGGTAGATGGAGACCAGGGTTACAGGAGGGTTGAAGGAGACTAGTTTTAATGGAAGGTCGATGGAGAGTAGGGTTAAAGGAGGGTTGAAGGAGACTAGTTTTTCTACGGAAGGTAGATGGAGACCAGGGTTAAAGGAGGGTTGAAGGAGACTAGTTTTAACGGAAGGTAGATGGAGAGTAGAGTTAAAGGAGGGTTGAAGGAGACTAGTTTTAACGGAAGGTAGATGTGAGACCAGGGTTACAGGAGGGTTGAAGGAGACTAGTTTTAACAGAAGGTAGATGGAGACCAGGGTTACAGGAGGGTTGAAGGAGACTAGTTTTAACGGAAGGTAGATGGAGAGTAGGGTTAAAGGAGGGTTGAAGGAGACTAGTTTTAACGGAAGGTAGATGGAGACCAGGGTTAAAGGAGGGTTGAAGGAGACTAGTTTTAACAGAAGGTAGATGGAGAGTAGGGTTAAAGGAGGGTAGAAGGAGACTAGTTTTAACGGAAGGTAGATGGAGAGTAGGGTTAAAGGAGGGTTGAAGGAGACTAGTTTTAACAGAAGGTAGATGGAGAGTAGGGTTACAGGAGGGTAGAAGGAGACTAGTTTTAACAGAAGGTAGATGGAGACCAGGGTTAAAGGAGGGTAGAAGGAGACTAGTTTTAATGGAAGGTAGATGGAGACCAGGGTTAAAGGAGGGTTGAAGGAGACTATTTTTAACGGAAGGTAGATGGAGACCAGGGTTACAGGAGGGTAGAAGGAGACTAGTTTTAACGGAAGGTAGATGGAGAGTAAGGTTAAAGGAGGGTAGAAGGAGACTAGTTTTAACGGAAGGTAGATGGAGACCAGGGTTAAAGGAGAGTTGAAGGAGACTATTTTTAACGGAAGGTAGATGGAGACCAGGGTTACAGGAGGGTAGAAGGAGACTAGTTTTAACGGAAGGTAGATGGAGACCAGGGTTAAAGGAGGGTTGAAGGAGACTAGTTTTAACGGAAGGTAGATGGAGACCAGGGTTAAAGGAGGGTTGAAGGAGACTAGTTTTAACGGAAGGTAGATGGAGAGTAGGGTTAAAGGAGGGTAGAAGGAGACTAGTTTTAACGGAAGGTAGATGGAGACCAGGGTTAAAGGAGAGTTGAAGGAGACTAGTTTTAACAGAAGGTAGATGGAGAGTAGGGTTACAGGAGGGTAGAAGGAGACTAGTTTTAACGTTTTGTAGATGGAGAGTAGGGTTAAAGGAGGGTTGAAGGAGACTAGTTTTAACAGAAGGTAGATCGAGAGTAGGGTTAAAGGAGGGTAGAAGGAGACTAGTTTTAACGGAAGGTAGATGGAGAGTAGGGTTAAAGGAGGGTAGAAGGAGACTAGTTTTAACAGAAGGTAGATGGAGAGTAGGGTTAAAGGAGGGTTGAAGGAGACTAGTTTTAACACAAGGTAGATGGAGACCAGGGTTAAAGGAGGGTTGAAGGAGACTAGTTTTAACGGAAGGTAGATGGAGAGTAGGGTTAAATGAGGGTTGAAGGAGACTAGTTTTAACAGAAGGTAGATGGAGAGTAGGGTTACAGGAGGGTAGAAGGAGACTAGTTTTAACAGAAGGTAGATGGAGACCAGGGTTAAAGGAGGGTAGAAGGAGACTAGTTTTAACAGAAGGTAGATGGAGACCAGGGTTAAAGGAGGGTAGAAGGAGATTAGTTTTAACAGAAGGTAGATGGAGACCAGGGTTAAAGGAGGGTTGAAGGAGACTAGTTTTAACACAAGGTAGATGGAGACCAGGGTTAAAGGAGGGTTGAAGGAGACTAGTTTTAACGGAAGGTAGATGGAGAGTAGGGTTAAAGGAGGGTAGAAGGAGACTAGTTTTAACGGA
Source organism: Coregonus lavaretus (assembly GCF_964263955.1). Classification (NCBI taxonomy): domain Eukaryota; kingdom Metazoa; phylum Chordata; class Actinopteri; order Salmoniformes; family Salmonidae; genus Coregonus; species Coregonus lavaretus. The sequence continues at coordinate 78,377,379 of NC_139989.1, forward strand.
AGGGAGATGGAGACCAGGGTTACAGGAGGGTTGAAGGAGACTAGTTTTAACAGAAGGTAGATGGAGACCAGGGTTAAAGGAGGGTTGAAGGAGACTAGTTTTAACGGAAGGTAGATGGAGACCAGGGTTAAAGGAGGGTTGAAGGAGACTAGTTTTAACGGAAGGTAGATGGAGACCAGGGTTACAGGAGGGTAGAAGAAGACTAGTTTTAACGGAAGATAGATGGAGACCAGGGTTAAAGGAGGGTTGAAGGAGACTAGTTTTAACGGAAGGTAGATGGAGACCAGGGTTACAGGAGGGTAGAAGGAGAATAGTTTTAACAGAAGGTAGATGGAGACCAGGGTTAAAGGAGGGTAGAAGGAGACTAGTTTTAACGGAAGGTAGATGGAGAGTAGGGTTAAAGGAGGGTAGAAGGAGACTAGTTTTAACGGAAGGTAGATGGAGACCAGGGTTACAGGAGGGTAGAAGGAGACTAGTTTTAACGGAAGGTAGATGGAGAGTAGGGTTAAAGGAGGGTTGAAGGAGACTAGTTTTAACGGAAGGTAGATGGAGACCAGGGTTAAAGGAGGGTTGAAGGAGACTAGTTTTAACAGAAGGTAGATTGAGAGTAGGGTTAAAGGAGGGTAGAAGGAGACTAGTTTTAACGGAAGGTAGATGGAGAGTAGGGTTAAAGGAGGGTTGAAGGAGACTAGTTTTAACAGAAGGTAGATGGAGAGTAGGGTTACAGGAGGGTAGAAGGAGACTAGTTTTAACAGAAGGTAGATGGAGACCAGGGTTAAAGGAGGGTAGAAGGAGACTAGTTTTAATGGAAGGTAGATGGAGACCAGGGTTAAAGGAGGGTTGAAGGAGACTATTTTTAACGGAAGGTAGATGGAGACCAGGGTTACAGGAGGGTAGAAGGAGACTAGTTTTAACGGAAGGTAGATGGAGAGTAAGGTTAAAGGAGGGTAGAAGGAGACTAGTTTTAACGGAAGGTAGATGGAGACCAGGGTTAAAGGAGAGTTGAAGGAGACTATTTTTAACGGAAGGTAGATGGAGACCAGGGTTACAGGAGGGTAGAAGGAGACTAGTTTTAACGGAAGGTAGATGGAGACCAGGGTTAAAGGAGGGTTGAAGGAGACTAGTTTTAACGGAAGGTAGATGGAGACCAGGGTTAAAGGAGGGTTGAAGGAGACTAGTTTTAACGGAAGGTAGATGGAGAGTAGGGTTAAAGGAGGGTAGAAGGAGACTAGTTTTAACGGAAGGTAGATTGAGACCAGGGTTAAAGGAGAGTTGAAGGAGACTAGTTTTAACAGAAGGTAGATGGAGAGTAGGGTTACAGGAGGGTAGAAGGAGACTAGTTTTAACGTTTTGTAGATGGAGAGTAGGGTTAAAGGAGGGTTGAAGGAGACTAGTTTTAACAGAAGGTAGATCGAGAGTAGGGTTAAAGGAGGGTAGAAGGAGACTAGTTTTAACGGAAGGTAGATGGAGAGTAGGGTTAAAGGAGGGTAGAAGGAGATTAGTTTTAACAGAAGGTAGATGGAGAGTAGGGTTAAAGGAGGGTTGAAGGAGACTAGTTTTAACACAAGGTAGATGGAGACCAGGGTTAAAGGAGGGTTGAAGGAGACTAGTTTTAACGGAAGGTAGATGGAGAGTAGGGTTAAATGAGGGTTGAAGGAGACTAGTTTTAACAGAAGGTAGATGGAGAGTAGGGTTACAGGAGGGTAGAAGGAGACTAGTTTTAACAGAAGGTAGATGGAGACCAGGGTTAAAGGAGGGTAGAAGGAGACTAGTTTTAACAGAAGGTAGATGGAGACCAGGGTTAAAGGAGGGTAGAAGGAGATTAGTTTTAACAGAAGGTAGATGGAGACCAGGGTTAAAGGAGGGTTGAAGGAGACTAGTTTTAACACAAGGTAGATGGAGACCAGGGTTAAAGGAGGGTTGAAGGAGACTAGTTTTAACGGAAGGTAGATGGAGAGTAGGGTTAAAGGAGGGTAGAAGGAGACTAGTTTTAACGGAAGGGAGATGGAGACCAGGGTTACAGGAGGGTTGAAGGAGACTAGTTTTAACAGAAGGTAGATGGAGACCAGGGTTAAAGGAGGGTTGAAGGAGACTAGTTTTAACGGAAGGTAGATGGAGACCAGGGTTAAAGGAGGGTTGAAGGAGACTAGTTTTAACGGAAGGTAGATGGAGACCAGGGTTACAGGAGGGTAGAAGAAGACTAGTTTTAACGGAAGATAGATGGAGACCAGGGTTAAAGGAGGGTTGAAGGAGACTAGTTTTAACGGAAGGTAGATGGAGACCAGGGTTACAGGAGGGTAGAAGGAGAATAGTTTTAACAGAAGGTAGATGGAGACCAGGGTTAAAGGAGGGTAGAAGGAGACTAGTTTTAACGGAAGGTAGATGGAGAGTAGGGTTAAAGGAGGGTAGAAGGAGACTAGTTTTAACGGAAGGTAGATGGAGACCAGGGTTAAAGGAGGGTAGAAGGAGACTAGTTTTAACGGAAGGTAGATGGAGAGTAGGGTTAAAGGAGGGTTGAAGGAGACTAGTTTTAACGGAAGGTAGATGGAGACCAGGGTTACAGGAGGGTTGAAGGAGACTAGTTTTAACGGAAGATAGATGGAGACCAGGGTTAAAGGAGGGTTGAAGGAGACTAGTTTTAACGGAAGTTAGATGGAGAGTAGGGTTAAAGGAGGGTAGAAGGAGACTAGTTTTAACGGAAGGTAGATGGAGACCAGGGTTAAAGGAGGGTAGAAGGAGACTAGTTTTAACGGAAGGTAGATGGAGAGTAGGGTTAAAGGAGGGTTGAAGGAGACTAGTTTTAACGGAAGGTAGATGGAGACCAGGGTTACAGGAGGGTAGAAGGAGACTAGTTTTAACGGAAGATAGATGGAGACCAGGGTTAAAGGAGGGTTGAAGGAGACTAGTTTTAACGGAAGGTAGATGGAGAGTAGGGTTAAAGGAGGGTAGAAGGAGACTAGTTTTAACGGAAGATAGATGGAGACCAGGGTTAAAGGAGGGTTGAAGGAGACTAGTTTTAACGGAAGGTAGATGGAGACCAGGGTTACAGGAGGGTAGAAGGAGACTAGTTTTAACGGAAGATAGATGGAGACCAGGGTTAAAGGAGGGTTGAAGGAGACTAGTTTTAACGGAAGGTAGATGGAGAGTAGGGTTAAAGGAGGGTAGAAGGAGACTAGTTTTAACAGAAGGTAGATGGAGAGTAAGGTTAAAGGAGGGTAGAAGGAGACTAGTTTTAACAGAAGGTAGATGGAGAGTAGGGTTAAAGGAGGGTTGAAGGAGACTAGTTTTAACATAAGGTAGATGGAGACAGGGTTAAAGGAGGGTAGAAGGAGACTAGTTTTAACGGAAGGTAGATGGAGACCAGGGTTAAAGGAGGGTTGATGGAGACTAGTTTTAACGGAAGGTAGATGGAGACCAGGGTTAAAGGAGGGTTGATGGAGACTAGTTTTAACGGAAGGTAGATGGAGACGAGGGTTAAAGGAGGGTAGAAGGAGACTAGTTTTAACGGAAGGTAGATGGAGACCAGGGTTAAAGGAGGGTTGAAGGAGACTAGTTTTAACAGAAGGCAGATGGAGACCAGGGTTAAAGGAGGGTTGAAGGAGACTAGTTTTAACGGAAGGTAGATGGAGACCAGGGTTAAAGGAGGGTAGAAGGAGACTAGTTTTAACGGAAGGTAGATGGAGACCGGGGTTAAAGGAGGGTTGAAGGAGACTAGTTTTAACGGAAGGTAGATGGAGACCAGGGTTAAAGGACGGTAGAAGGAGACTAGTTTTACCGGAAGGTAGATGGAGAGTAGTGTTAAAGGAGGGTTGAAGGAGACTAGTTTTAACGGAAGGTCGATGGAGAGTAGGGTTTTGAGGGCGTGAACTGGTATGGTAAGATTACCTAGTGGGGACAGTAACTGAAAGGTTGCTGGTTCGAATACCTGAGCCGTCAAGGTAAAGATCTGTCTGTGCCCTTAAGCAAGGCACTTACACCTGATTTGCTCCAGTGGAGGTGTCTCCATGGCGATAGGAGGGACAGGAGGCAGACTAAGGGCAAGGGAAGCCACCTGAACTACTGCCCTACAAAGGCAAAGAGCAGTCTACGCAAACAGTGAATCTGAGAAAAATGGCTTTAAAGTTTGTTTTTTTGGTCCATGCATATCAACCATGACCACTGATCTGACCTATGACACCTTAAATGCTGATACTGCACTCAGCCTTTGTATGACCTTAAACAGCTGTATGGATCATGCAGAAGCAAAGTGCAGTATGTAGAAATCTAAATGTGTTTATCCCGCTTTCTTGTTGTTTTTCTGTTTGATGGAAACAGTTGGAGTGTTGTAACTATATTCCAACTGTATTTAATGCTGTTATGTAGTCGTGTTTTCATGTTTTCAATGTTGTATTGGAGTAGGCCTAACCCTCACCAATATTTCTGTTGATGGAGAGAGACACCAGACAAGACACAGAGACAGCAACAGAAGAATAGGATATGATGGAGAGAGACACCAGACAAGACACAGAGACAGCAACAGAAGAATATGATATGATGGAGAGAGACACCAGACAAGACACAGAGACAGCAACAGAAGAATATGATATGATGGAGAGAGACACCAGACAAGACACAGAGACAGCAATAGAAGAATATGATATGATGGAGAGAGACACCAGACAAGACACAGAGACAGCAACAGAAGAATATGATATGATGGAGAGAGACACCAGACAAGACACAGAGACAGCAACAGAAGAATAGGATATGATGGAAAGAGACACCAGACAAGACATAGAGACAGCAACAGAAGAATAGGATATGATGGAGAGAGACACCAGACAAGACACAGAGACAGCAACAGAAGAATATGATATGATGGAGAGAGACACCAGACAAGACACAGAGACAGCAACAGAAGAATAGGATATGATGGAGAGAGACACCAGACAAGACACAGGGACAGCAATAGAAGAACAGGATATGATGGAGAGAGACAGAACAGGCCATAACAGAAGAAAATAGACACAGGAGACAGTAACAAACTGGAACCTGAGACAGCAACAGACAAGACACAGACAGCAACAGACAAGACACAGACAGCAACAGACAAGACACAGACAGCAAAATACAATTTATAGACAGCAACAGACAAGACACAGACAGCAACAGACAAGACACAGTCATCAACAGACAAGACACAGACAGCAAAATACAATTTACAGACAGCAACAGACAAAACACAGACAGCAACAGACAAAACACAGACAGCAACAGACAAGACACAGAGAAAGTGACAAAAGAGGGCAGATGGAGAGAGAACCAAGGTTGGTTGAGCAGAAGAGGGCAGACAAGAGAGACAGCAACAGAAGAGGGGAGACAAGAGAGACAGCAACAGAAGAGGGCAGACAAGAGAGACAGCAACAGAAGAGGGGAGACAAGAGAGACAGCAACAGAAGAGGGCAGACAAGAGAGACAGCAACAGAAGAGGGGAGACAAGAGAGACAGCAACAGAAGAGTGGAGACAAGAGAGACAGCAACAGAAGAGGGGAGACAAGAGACAGTAACAGAAGAGGGCAGACAAGAGAGACAGCAACAGAAGAGGGGAGACAAGAGAGACAGCAACAGAAGAGGGGAGACAAGAGACAGTAACAGAAGAGGGCAGACAAGAGAGACAGCAACAGAAGAGGGGAGACAAGAGAGACAGCAACAGAAGGGGGGAGACAAGAGAGACAGCAACAGAAGGAGGCAGACAAGAGAGACAGCAACAGAAGAGGGGAGACAAGAGAGACAGCAACAGAAGGGAGGAGACAAGAGAGACAGCAACAGAAGAGGGTAGACAAGAGAGACAGCAACAGAAGAGGGGAGACAGGAGACAGCAGCAGAAGAAGGGAGACAAGAGAGACAGCAACAGAAGAGGGTAGACAAGAGAGACAGCAACAGAAGGGGGGAGACAAGAGAGACAGCAACAGAAGGGGTCAGACAAGAGAGACAGCAACAGAAGAGGGGAGACTAGAGAGACAGCAACATAAGGGGGGAGACAAGAGAGACAGCAACAGAAGAGGGGAGACAAGAGAGACAGCAACAGAAGAGGGCAGACAAGAGAGACAACAACAGAAGGGGGGAGACAAGAGAGACATCAACAGAAGAGGGCAGACAAGAGAGACAGCAACAGAAGAGGGCAGACAAGAGAGACAGCAACAGAAGAGGGAAGACAGGAGAGACAGCAACAGAAGAGGGGAGACAAGAGAGACAGCAACAGAAGAGGGGAGACAAGAGAGACAGCAACAGAAGAGGGCAGACAAGAGAGACAACAGAAGAGGGGAAACAAGAGAGACAGCAACAGAAGAGGGGAGGCAAGAGACAGTAACAGAAGGGGGGAGACAAGAGAGACAGCAACAGAAGACGGGAGACAAGAGACAGCAACAGAAGGGGGGAGACAACAGAGACAACAACAGAAGAGGGGAGACAAGAGAGACAGCAACAGAAGAGGGCAGACAAGAGAGACAGCAACAGAAGAGGGCAGACAAGAGAGACAGCAACAGAAGAGGGGAGACAAGAGAGACAGCAACAGAAGAGGGGAGACAAGAGAGACAGCAACAGAAGAGGGGAGACAAGAGAGACAGCAACAGAAGAGGGCAGACAAGAGAGACAGCAACAGAAGAGGGCAGACAAGAGAGACAGCAACAGAAGAGGGCAGACAAGAGAGACAGCAACAGAAGAGGGCAGACAAGAGAGACAGCAACAGAAGAGGGCAGACAAGAGAGACAACAACAGAAGAAGGCAGACAAGAGAGACAGCAACAGAAGACAGAGAATGTAATGGAGAGAGGCAGAGGAGGGGAGAGCAGACAGTAGACTGTATCACTTAAAGCTGCTCTATAGATTCTAATTACTGCACAGTGAGTGTGTGTGTGGGGGGGGATATGTGTGTGTCTGT
>NC_139989.1:78389296-78474296 GCF_964263955.1 Coregonus lavaretus
ATGATGCTAGCTAGATATACTGGTTTTCTAAAGTTAGCTTCAGTTAGCTTCACATTCCAGCTCAGCCCTCATCCATAGGAATGTACAGAGTGCCAGTCATCAGGAAGGTGCTCTCAGCAGAACGGGAAATATATAATGACTTGACAGTTGAATCATACTAAATGGCGCTAACTGGACGTGGGCTAGTCAAATTCAATCAGTGGAGGTTGCTGAGGGGAGGACGGCTCATATTAATGATACCATTCCACCTATTCCACTCCAGCCATTACCACAAGCCTGTCCTCCCCAATTAAGGTGCCACCAACCTCCTGTGAATTCAATATATTAATATTCATTCATCATAGTTCTACATCTTACATTATTATTTTTTTTTATTTTTTTTTTCATACTTTTTTAAATTTATTTTTATTCATACTGGCCCCCCGTGGGAAACGAACCCCCAACCCTGGCGTTGCAAGCGCCATGCTCTACCAACTGAGCTACAAGGGGCATTCATCATAGTTCTACATTTCACATTTCGTATGATAAATGTAATTGTATCATAGTTCTACTATAGTGTATCAATCTGTGCAACTTCTGGGGTGAGTTTACTGTGAACACTGAGGCTGTATCCACTTTAAGTTACAGTTTTAACAGAGACCAAGTAGGCTATTTGATCATAATGTAAAAAAGGCCTCCAATAACATTTAACATGGAAATAGCTGTTCTATCATTCAGCCTACAGTAGCAGCCAATGTGTGGTGTTCAATGTCAGCCTACATTCCATGAGACATTCCAAAAAACATGCAGAGCTTGACATTAACCTGTTTATCTACTTGTCCTTCACACAAGGAGGAGGTGACTGAACATGTTGTTGTGTTTGATGCAAGAAACGACTTTACTAAATAAAATGCATCATTATTCCAATACCATTATTACAGAGAATCAGACAAATCATGCTACCCTCTGCCTATTGGCGACTTAGTTTTTTCAAGCATATCTCAAAATACAACACTGCCCCTTTAAGACAGAAGAAACTCTTTACCTGACTCGCTTTTCAAAGATGTTTAGAAATGTACACGTTTTGTGCTGTTGTAGGAAGCAATCAATCCCCTATTGCTGACTACAAATGATCTATAACTGGCATAATAACTCACTAACTATCAAAGGATATGAACAAATTATCTATAACTGGGATAATAACTCACTAACTAGCAGAGGATATGAACAAATGATCTATAACTGGGATAATAACTCACTAACTATCAAAGGATATGAACAAATGATCTATAACTGGGATAATAACTCACTAACTATCAAAGGATATGAACAAATGATCTATAACTGGGATAATAACTCACTAACTATCAAAGGATAAGAACACATGATCTATAACTGGGATAATAACTCACTAACTATCAAAGGATATGAACAAATGATCTATAACTGGGATAATAACTCACTAACTAGCAGAGGATATGAACAAATGATCTATAACTGGGATAATAACTCTTTAACTATCAAAGGATATGAACAAATGATCTATAACTGGGATAATAACTCACTAACTATCAAAGGATATGAACAAATGATCTATAACTGGGATAATAACTCACTAACTAGCAGAGGATATGAACAAATGTCCACAACAAATGATCTATAAAAGGGACGTTTCTTTTTTGCTGAGTTTATGTAGGATCTTAATTTGAGCCAGTTTGCTACAGCAGGAAAATATTCCTGCAGCAACAGGACATTAGCAACCCTAGATTTGTGTCGGGACTATATCTTGTGGAAGGATGAAATAGTACGAAATAAAATCATCAAAATAACAATTTTAATGAAAATATGTTAATCATTATTTGAATATGTTGGTTCTCGTTGAATACAAGTGATAATGCCCTCAAAGCTGGTGTTTGGAGGATATATTGGCACAGTTTGCCTAACAAAACCCGTACCAATATATCTTCCAAACACCGGCTTCTCAGGCATTATCACTTAAATACAGTACAGTGGGTATACAGGTGATTTACATAAATATATCTAAGAGAGATGAACAGAGTGCTAATGCAGTATAGTGCAGTTATTTAGTGTACAGTTCAGAGATGGCTTGATGTGGTGTGCAGCATAGAGTGTATAGTCCTTTAGTCTCTATGGACCAGATGGTAGTGTACAGTTCAGAGATGGCTTGATGTGGTGTGCAGCATAGAGTGTATAGTCCTTTAGTCTCTATGGGCCAGATGGTAGTGTACAGTTCAGAGATGGCTTGATGTGGTGTGCAGCATAGAGTGTATAGTCCTTTAGTCTCTATGGACCAGATGGTAGTGTACAGTTCAGAGATGGCTTGATGTGGTGAGCAGCATAGAGTGTATAGTCCTTTAGTCTCTATGGACCAGATGGTAGTGTACAGTTCAGAGACGGCTTGATGTGGTGAGCAGCATAGAGTGTATAGTCCTTTAGTCTCTATGGACCAGATGGTAGTGTACAGTTCAGAGATGGCTTGATGTGGTGAGCAGCATAGAGTGTATAGTCCTTTAGTCTCTATGGGCCAGATGGTAGTGTACAGTTCAGAGATGGCTTGATGTGGTGAGCAGCATAGAGTGTATAGTCCTTTAGTCTCTATGGACCAGATGGTAGTGTACAGTTCAGAGATGGCTTGATGTGGTGTGCAGCATAGAGTGTATAGTCCTTTAGTCTCTATGGACCAGATGGTAGTGTACAGTTCAGAGATGGCTTGATGTGGTGAGCAGCATAGAGTGTATAGTCCTTTAGTCTCTATGGACCAGATGGTAGTGTACAGTTCAGAGATGGCTTGATGTGGTGAGCAGCATAGAGTGTATAGTCCTTTAGTCTCTATGGACCAGATGGTAGTGTACAGTTCAGAGATGGCTTGATGTGGTGTGCAGCATAGAGTGTATAGTCCTTTAGTCTCTATGGACCAGATGGTAGTGTACAGTTCAGAGATGGCTTGATGTGGTGTGCAGCATAGAGTGTATAGTCCTTTAGTCTCTATGGGCCAGATGGTAGTGTACAGTTCAGAGATGGCTAGATGTGGTGTGCAGCATAGAGTGTATAGTCCTTTAGTCTCTATGGACCAGATGGTAGTGTACAGTTCAGAGATGGCTTGATGTGGTGAGCAGCATAGAGTGTATAGTCCTTTAGTCTCTATGGACCAGATGGTAGTGTACAGTTCAGAGATGGCTTGATGTGGTGAGCAGCATAGAGTGTATAGTCCTTTAGTCTCTATGGACCAGATGGTAGTGTACAGTTCAGAGATGGCTTGATGTGGTGTGCAGCATAGAGTGTATAGTCCTTTATTCTCTATGGGCCAGATGGCCAGTTGGTGAGGGCCACAGCATGGGGAAAGAAACTGTTCAGATGGGGGTCTATAACATCCAATCACATAGGTTTACAGCAGCTGACAGTTGCAACATCATTGCTAATAATGCAAACTGCCTTGGTTTAGATAAAGACAAGCTATGTACAGATGCAGGATCTTAATTTAATCAGCCTGTTGCAGGAGAACTAAAACTTGTTGTGTATTTGAGGGTTAAAAAGGCTTCTGAAGTTTGTAATTTAAATGTTTCCACCTTTCCCTTTTGAAAAATGTCAATGTATTATTACATTGACGTCATTTAGCAGACGCTCTTATCCAGAGCGACTTACAGTTTGTGAATACATTTTTTGTTTTTATATACTGGCCCCCCGTGGGAATTTGCAACGCCATGCTCTATCAACTGAGCTACATCCCTGCCGGTCATTCCCTCCCCTACCCTGGGGCAATCATGCACCGCCCATGAGTCTCCCGGTCGCGGCCGGCTGCGACAGAGCCTGGATTTGAACCAGGATCTCTAGTGGCACAGTTAGCACTGTGATGCAGTGCCTTAGACCACTGCGCCACTCAGGAGACTGATTATAATCCACATAATATTTCAAATGTCGTGTTGCTTCAGGATTATTTTCCTGCTGTAGCAAACAGGCTCAAATTAAGATCCTACATCTGTAGCAATATACCTGTCTTTAATGTACATGGCTATATTAGGAGGACAGGATTCTCTTTAGACCATTGTTTTTTGACCATTTTACATATTTTATTTACTGTTGTTTAGGCTGGTTGAATGAGTTCCCTATGAGAGGCTACTTCATCTGCAAGAAAACAGGCGGCCGCACCAGTTTCCTCATATGAAATTAAAAGTAAGTGTGTAGCCTATGCACTTACAAAATGGCTGTTGAAACTGTGGGACACATTTATTGGCAACATTAAAATTAGGATAAATGTGTTGAGTTTAAGGAAAGACGGGCAGACTCTGGTAAGTCTAGGCTACATAGAACTATTATATTAGAAAGTTAGGTCGTTTACAGACATTCAATAGTCAGAGTAGGTTTGATATATGATCACTTATCATGCTGACCAACCTGATGGTCTCTGTTGGAAATGTGAAACATATCATGCCTAGGCTACATGCTCTGTCCTGCTACTGGTAGGCCTGAAACGTTATGGGAACTGATCTGAACAGGTTTAGGCTGGTCATCTAGGATATGTAGGCTATAGCTGAGGTATAGACCTCCATCTGTATCAGGACTAGGCTCCTGCTACTGTTACTGTTATAACGTTATGGGAACTGATCTGAACAGGTTTAGGCTGGTCATCTAGGCTATAGCTGAGGTCAGTGGCGATTTTAGCATGTCAATCTTGGTGGGGCAAAACATAAATAAAGGGGGATGCATGCCAGCAAAGCCACTCCACAACACAACACTAAACAATACATTCATTGCACTATAACGGTGACAAACGGTGCCCACAAACTGTTAGGGCCTACATAAAGCGTCCCAACAGTCCCAACAGCAGAGTCCCATCAGCAGAGTCCCAACAGCAGAGTCCCAACAGCAGAGTCCCAACAGCAGAGTCCCAACAGCAGAGTCCCAACAGCAGAGTCCCAACAGCAGAGTCCCGACAGCAGAGTCCCAAAAGCAGAGTCCCAACAGCAGAGACCCAACAGCAGAGTCCCAACAGCAGAGTCCCAACAGCAGAGTCCCGACAGCAGAGTCCCAACAGCAGAGTCCCAACAGCAGAGTCCCAACAGCAGAGTCCCAACAGCTGTCCTATCATTTCTCTTCATTATTTCTCTTCATTTGACAAGGATCAAAAAGGATTTGCCCGTAGATTGTCGACCTGATTCATGATGATGACTACTGGCTAAGATTTTGAAAGTATGATGTTGACATGATCAGTTCAATCAAAGCTACTGTAGATATAATGTGATTTGACGTCATTTTATCTATTGGCCAATGACCTTCTTGGATGGGCACTTCTAATGTAACTCTGTGGCAGAACCCAAGGGGCTTGAATTTTCTAGCTCTACCCTTAGACTTGGCAGTGACGTAGTGTCCCCATGAGTGACAGAACACTGAGCCAATCACGGAGCAGCGCTCCGTATTTTCTTCTGGCTTGCCCCACCACCACAGGAAGCACTGAGCTAGGCTGAAACACCTGCATTTTGGAGCTGCCTTACTCAAGAAAAAAGAGACCATGCTTGTATGCGGCTACATTAACTCAATTATATATATATTTAATTAAACATTTTTTGCAAACTGATATGTGACACGTATTAATGCCAAAATAACATGCAAAACAGGAAAGGCCACCTGCCCTGAATGACGGGTCGCTGGTTGAGAGAATGCCAAGAGTGTGCAAAGCTGTCATCAAGGCAAAGGGTGGCTATTTGAAGAATCTCAAATATAAAATATATTTTGATTTGTTTAACACTTTTTTGGTAACTACATGAATCCATATGTGTTATTTCATAGTTTTGATGTCTTCACTATTATTCTACAATGTAGAAAATAGTAAAAATAAAGAAAAACCCTTGAATGAGTACGAGTTCTAAAACTCGTACTCATTCAAGTAGGTGGTCTAAAACTTTTGACCGGTAGTGTATATATATTTTTTACATTGTTAGCAAACTGATATGTGACATGTATTAATGCCACAATAACAAGCAAAACAGGAAAGGCCACCTGCCCTGAATGACGGGTCGCCACTGACTGAGGTATAGACCTTGATCTGCTTTACACAACAACAAACAAACTGTTATACATTATAACCTAGCCTACTTTAAATAATATAACATCTCTTAATTGTTGCAAAAAACCTTTCTGTATAGATCACTGATCCCCCCCAGATCAATCAAGCCTGTTTTAGTCCTTCTGTCTACATTCACAGATACGTTTAGAAAATAACAGATTCAAAAATAATAAATGGCAGACTTTTAATGAATACAAAAAACTGTGAGACATGGCCTTGTGTTGCTGCACTGTCTATAACTACCTTAACAAACAGTGACTTATTATTATTGACATGGCCATGGTGAAGATATGTCACAACTAGATATTCATGTGATTGCATTAAATCACCTGACTGTTTCGATATGTCTGTTAGTAAATGTTTTGTAAGAGATGATTAATAAATGATAACAATTCACATTCAAGAATTACTGTGTTAACAACAACCAACATGTTGGATCACTGTTTAGGGGTCAGTGGTCTAAAATGAGTCTCTCTGGGGAGAGAGAGGAGGGGGGCCCTGCCTCTGAAATGAGTCTCTCTGGGGAGAGAGAGGAGGGGGGCCCTGCCTCTAAAATGAGTCTCTCTGGGGAACATGACACCAAAGCTAAGAGGTGAGATGACAATTTTGTTTAAGAATTATTAAGAGTTTATTTCCTAAATGCTATTTCCACAATTTTTCACATGTGTTATTTACTACGAAATGGTTGCTTATGGGTACCTTCAATATTACTGTTCTCAGATGTTTAATTAATAGATTTTAGATGTATATCATTATTATTATTTTTATTGCAAAACGCTATATATCCATTGTTTAGCTGAAATTGAATGTTCGTATCCTGTATGTTTGACTGTATTATCTGGTTGTCTCACCTAGCTATCTTAAGATAAATCGCTCTGGGTAAGAGCATCTGCTAAACAGGTGGGGCTCTGCCCTGAATGACAGGTCACCACTGCTCCAAATCAATTACATGTTGCACAGGAACCGCTGACTCGCTGCATGTTCCTATTATCAAGACACCTGCTGGTACCTCTTAACTGGTTAGGACAGCTCATGAGGTGTCCTAAATATCTGCCAACTAGGTGGGACACTTATGAATAAAGAGGCTTCATGCATAGCTTTAATTTATACCCATAAGAGTAGGACTAAAACGGCTTTATTCTCAGCACTTATACGACACATTTTCTACTCTGAGACGCTTTTTGGATATGGGCCCAGATCTCAAAATATTGTTTTAAAAAACAAATCATTTTTGTTTTACATAATAAAAAATGAATATTACTAATGTTAATGACTTTAAAGACTTGGATTAGTTTATTGTGTTGCTCTGCTCACGTCCGCGTTCTGGAACTGTCCGCGTCCCTGTACAGAACTGTCCGCGTCCACGTACGGTTTGGCGCCAAGCATATCGTCCAGTTACGCGCAGAGTGGACTGAGGTGATGTTGGGGAACAACGACGGAGTTCATTACAGTGTTGAGACACGAGCAGCATCCTAGTTATCCTAGCTACCACTACATCATCACCGGCTGCCTGCATTTCTTGTGGACCGATGGAGCTCCCGGGTTGTTTCTTCCACCTGTTAAACACCGTGGAGGGCTTCTCCCTCTCTCGTTGACGGATGCTGGCTACGCTCCCTCTGTCCGGTTCTCCTCTCTTCACTAGATGGACGGTAAATTTAGTGTTTAACCCCTCTCTGTCCAAGGACTGAACTTTTTAATATTATTTTCGGGGGGCCTCAAGTTACATTTTTTACAACGTTTATTTCTGATCAAATTAGTTCATTGCATCCGCCATGGAGCCAAGTTTCATAATATTACATTCTCTCCCTGGTTATGAAGTAATCGTGAAAAAACTGGCCTTATGTTTGGACATTTTTCACCCTACCAGCTCCTATTAGTTCTATTGAGCTCCGTGACACCGACTCGCCTTCAGAATGTTATATTCCCAGCCATTGTTCTGCGTCACAATGCCAGCTTCACTATTGTTATCAATGAGACCTGCCTGCATTAACCCTGTAGGTTTACCTCAGGTAACTTATTATTAACAAGGTTACGGTAACTTGGTGAGCGTTAACCCTGTAGGTTTACCTCAGGTAATATATTATTAACAAGGTTACGGCTACTTGGTGAGCGTGCACACTGTTCACCTGAGTACATGTTGTAGTCTCCAATAGTGAGGTGAGACACAGTTTAAGAGGCGATGGCTGGCGGATAGCCATCAAACATTAAACATTTTCTGGTCATGGTTAACCATATTTGTTTTTTAAGAAAAAAGTAAAGTAAAATCTAAACAAAACGCATGTCCCTGTCCTCTTTTTCAAGATGTGGCCGATTTAAACAGCCAGAAGACATTTTTTAATTAAGAAATAACCATTTTTTGGACGACTTGTTGTTTCTAAATGGCTGCTGGGTAATTTGATATGCATCGAAATCTTTGTTCGTAGGCATCAAATTGAGCAAATGCTGCGCAGGTTCACTGAGTTGCAAACCAAATGGGTATAATGGGGTGATTGTTGTATAATCGGGTGGTCTAGCTAATGGATTTGTAGATCAGAACTCAGATTATGAGCCTAGCAAGTGTCATGAATGATGTATGTAGTACCCACATACGGCCACAAGGAGGAGCAAGAGTGCCATAAACCCATACAGTTTTTTGCCATATAAACCCTAAACTCAACAATCAATCAAATGTATTTATAAAGCCCTTGTTACACCAGCAGATGTCACAAAGTGCAATTATAGTATTAAATAGCGTTTTGATTATTTTGTTGTTATTTTATTATATGTATAATTGCAAGACAGAACACTTGATAAATAAGACACATTTGTTATATTTTTCAAATGTGGTTTGAATTGGGTGACCTAGTAACCTCTGTGTGAAAGTCCAGCAATTGGCGTGGGGCAGGTTTGAGACTGATCTAATACACTTTATTTCTCAGCTGCCTCACCAATGTCTGTACGTGAATTAATAACTTTTAATTGCTAAATATTTCCAATAGATGGCAGCATAAGACAATAATGCATCAGTTACAGTGGGGGAAAAAAGTATTTAGTCAGCCACCAATTGTGCAAGTTCTCCTACTTATTAAGATGAGAGAGGCCTGTAATGTTCATCATAGGTACACATCAACTATGACAAACAAAATTAGAAGAAAAAATCCAGAAAATCACATTGTAGGATTTGTAATACATTTATTTGCAAATTAAGGTGAAAAATAAGTATTTGGTCAATAACAAAAGTTTCTCAATACTTTGTTATATACCCTTTGTTGGCAATGACACAGGTCAAAAGTTTTCTGTAAGTCTTCACAAGGTTTTCACACACTGTTGCTGCTATTTTGGCCCATTCCTCCATGCAGATCTCCTCTAGAGCAGTGATGTTTTGGGGCTGTTGCTGGGCAACACAGACTTTCAATTCCCTCCAAATATGTTCTATGGAGTTGAGATCTGGAGACTGGCTAGGCCACTCCAGGACCTTGAAATGCTTCTTACAAAGCCACTCCTTCGTTGCCCGGGCGGTGTTTTTAGGATCATTGTCATGCTGAAAGACCCAGCCACGTTTCATCTTCAATGCCCTTGCTGATGGAAGGAGGTTTTCACTCAAAATCTCACGATACATGGCCCCATTCATTCTTTCCTTTACACGGATCAGTCGTCCTGGTCCCTTTGCAGAAAAACAGCCCCAAAGCATGATGTTTCCACCCCCATGCTTCACAGTAGGTATGATGTTCTTTGGATGCAACTCACCATTCTTTGTCCTCCAAACACGACGAGTTGAGCTTTTACCAAAATGTTCTATTTTGGTTTCATCTGACCATATGACATTCTCCCAATCCTCTTCTGGATCATCCAAATGCACTCTAGCAAACTTCAGACGGGCCTGGACATGTACAGGCTTAAGCAGGGGGATACGTCTGGCACTGCAGGATTTGAGTCCCTGGCGGCATAGTGTGTTACTGATGGTAGGCTTTGTTACTTTGGTCCCAGCTCTCTGCAGGTCATTCACTAGGTCCCCCCGTGTGGTTCTGGGATTTTTGCTCACCATTCTTGTGATCATTTTGACCCCACGGGGTGAGATCTTGCGTGGAGCCCCAGATCGAGGGAGATTATCAGTGGTCTTGTATGTCTTCCATTTCCTAATAATTGCTCCCACAGTTGATTTCTTCAAACCAAGCTGCTTACCTATTGCAGATTCAGTCTTCCCAGCCTGTTGCAGGTCTACAATTTTGTTTCTGGTGTCCTTTGACAGCTCTTTGGTCTTGGCCATAGTGGAGTTTGGAGTGTGACTGTTTGAGGTTGTGGACAGGTGTCTTTTATACTGATAACAAGTTCAAATAGGTGCCATTAATACAGGTAATGAGTGGAGGACAGAGGAGCCTCTTAAAGAAGAAGTTACAGGTCTGTGAGAGCCAGAAATCTTGCTTATTTGTAGGTGACCAAATACTTATTTTCCACCATAATTTGCAAACAAATTCATTTAAAATCCTAAAATGTGATTTTCTGGATTTTTTTTCCTCATTTTGTCTGTCATAGTTGATGTGTACCTATGATGAAAATTACAGGCCTCTCTCATCTTTTGAAGTGGGAGAACATGCACAATTGGTGGCTGACTAAATACTTTTTTCCCCACTGTATAGGCTACAAGCAGCAATATGATTGACATAAAATAGCATTGAACCAATTACTATATGTCCCATGATTTTCTAAACTGGTCACTCATTACTTTAGTTAGCTATATATCTCGTATTAGGCCTGTGATGCTTTTGGAAGAGCAATTAAATAGTGACTATAGCAGGTGTTGAACCCCGGGTAAATAATCACTAGTCAGATGCTCCAACCTCAACCCTAGTATACATGCATTTTTAAATATCTAATATTGCGATTAAACAGCCTCGGAATAGATAAGACAAGAGTGCATCTTCCAGCCCACCAATAAATTACATCATGCAACCCTCCCGGTTAGCAAATGTACCTCAACATGCCCCTCGCTTGTGCTAGAAGGCAGAGTGCTCGCTGCTGGTTGATGAATCTGACAATGAATGTACTAGGAAAATACGTTTTTCTCGACCAGAGTTGACTAAATTAATGTTCAGGCTTATTGATAATCGTTATAGTAATGAAGTATAATTTCAAAACATGAGCATAAAAACAGCTAATAATAAACATTAATCATCATTATATTATTTCACAATAATCTGTTTATTGCTTTTTCAGTCGTTCCTCTTGCGTTAGCAGTGTGGAAAGGGACAGTAAAAAGCGTGTGCAGGAGTTTTCCTGTGAGGGGGAGTGGTGGTGTATCCAGGGAGAAAACTAAACTGATCTTCTGAAATGTCATTCGTGGTCTTATGCTTCCATCTATTGGAATTATTTAGCAACTGCAGTAGTACTCAATAAAGTATATCCTTACTAAAGTAGGAAATACTCAGAATTGCAAAATATGACATTTTCTAATTCATTTTACCACTTACCACCATAAAATAACAATTTATTACATAACAAACAATGAAACTGACATAAACCAAAAACACCATACATTTAGATAAAAGTGAGGTTACAAGTTTATCATCTTTCAAAGCAGAATTACTTTCCCATTGTTCCTCAACTGTAGTGTATGATATACCTTTTTCTAGCTGAGTCTCTATTTTTATCCAATTTTGATGTGTAAAACCTAGCAGTACTACTTATTTCTCTGAGAGTGAGGCAGATATATATATTATTACTGTGTAAAACCTAGCAGTACTACTTATTTCTCTGAGAGTGAGGCAGATATATAGCATTTTGCAAAAAACATGATTATTTGTCTCTCTGAAATGAAACCATCAAGTTATAGATTTTAAATAATCACATGTCTGTCATTGAACAACCATGCCATGATTAGCTACTGAAAAATCACACCAATCTTTTTCATAATTTCTTTAAACAGTAAAAGCTAATTCACGAACATTTCTGAAAATGGATATATAGCATTTTGGAATGAAACTCTTGTTTCCCCATCTGAACTCAGAGTAGATGAGAGATGTAATGTTTGTCTCTGTTGTGTTGAAGCCCAATCAAGCAGGAGAGACCAGCCTCCCCTGTCCCCAGCTGTGTGTCCATGAAGAGTGACCGGTCTATGGGTGAACCTATAATGTTTAGAGAGGGAGACTTTTCTACTGAACAAAGGTAAGAAGAACTCATGGGTCATGGTCAGTGAGTTAAACAACACTGTCTCTAGTCATTTCTCCTCTCCCATTTTCACATTTATTTTTGTTGTTTTCATAATCCATAGGCTAAATCTTTTTTCAATTTTCATAGTCCTGAAACAATATTAAACAAACACAACATTCCCTGTGTGTGTGTGTGTGTGTGTGTGTGTGTGTGTGTGTGTGTGTGTGTGTGTGTGTGTGTGTGTGTGTGTGTGTGTGTGTGTCAGTGGAAATGCCCTAAAATAAAAAATAAATGCTTTATTTTCGCACATGCGCAGTTGTACATTTCTCATAGGGCATGACTGTACCAGTGTAAGAACACAATTTAATAACATATTAGTCTATATGTTACCAATTTATTTTTGTTGTTTTCATAATCCATAGGCTAATCCTTTTTCCATTATCATAGTCCTGAAACAATATTAAACAAACACAACATTCCCTCCCTGTGTGTGTGTGTGTGTGTGTGTGTGTGTGTGTGTGTGTGTGTGTGTGTGTGTGTGTGTGTGTGCACTCCCTGGATGAGGAGATGTAATCTCTATCCTGATTGCCTAGTCACTTTTTCCCCTATCTACATGTACATATTACCTCAATTACCTAAACTACCTGGTACCCTGCACATTGACTCAGTACTGGTACTCCTTGTATATAGTCTAGTTATTACCTCAACTACCTGGTACCCTGCACATTGACTCAGTACTGGTACTCCTTATAGCCTCATTATTGTTATTTTATTATGTTACTATTTCCTTTTTTTATTTAGTGAATTTTTGTGACTTTTTAACTCTGCAATGTTGGGAAAGGGCTCGTAAGTAGGCATTTCACGTGTAAAGTGCACCACTGTTGTATTCGGCGCATGTGAGAAATACAATTTGATTTGATTTGAAGCTCATGCGCAGAAATACGTCATTGGGTCTAATGGACGTCTTGTGCCGAACTGCACATGTGCAGGCCGTCAAATCAAAGGCACTCCTTCGATATAAAGTTGTTTTTGTCTAACTTGAAAATGTGTCAGTTTGTTAAACTACTTAAGACAGAACATTTTCAAAATTAACAAATAAGGAAGTCATTTTTACCTCTCATTAACTTCTCAAACTCCCAGAAGAATTTTTTTACATCAGCAGTTGCCACCAAGTGCTTATATAGAAACCCAGTCTAAAACCCCAAAGAGCAAGCAATGCAGATGTAGAAGCACGGTGGCTAGGAAAAACTCCCTAAAAAGGCAGGAACATAGGAAAAAACCTAGAGAGGAACCAGGCTCTGAGGGGTGGCCAGTCCTCTTCTGGCTGTGCCGGGGGAGATTATAAGAGCACATGGCCAATAAGGCCAGATCGTTCTTCAAGATGTTCAAATGTTAATAGATGACCAGCAGGGTCAAATAATAATCACTGTGGTTATAGAGGGTGCAACACGTCAGCACCTCAGGAGTAAATGTCAGTTGGCTTTTCATAGCTGAGCATTCAGAGGTCGAGACAGCAGGTGTGGTAGAGAGAGAGAGAGCGGGACGAAACAGCAGGTTCGGGACAAGGTCGCACGTCCGGTGAACAGGTCAGAGTTCCATATCCGCAGGCAGACCAGTAGAAACTGGATCAGCAGCACCGCAAGGTATCACGTCCGGTGGAGCATGTGTCGATACTGATACCTGCTAGCTAGCTATATATCTCGTATTAGGCCTGTGATGCTTTTGGAAGAGCAATTAAATAGTGACTATAGCAGGTGTTGAAACCCTGGTAAATAATCACTAGTCAGATGCTCCAACCTCAACCCTAGTATACATTCATTTTTAAATATCTAATATATCGATTAAACAACCTCGGAATAGATAAGACAAGAGTGCGTCTTCCAGCCCGCCAATAAATTACATCATGCAACCCTCCCGGTTAGCAAATGTACCTCAACATGCCCCTCGTTTGCGCTAGAAGGCAGAGTGCTCGCTGCTGGTTGATGAATCTGACAATGAATGTACTAGGAAAATACATTTTTCTCGACCAGAGGTGACTAAATTAATGTTCAGGCTGATTGATAATCGTTATAGTAATGAAGTATAATTTCAAAACATGAGCATAAAAACAGCTAATAATAAACATGAATCATCATTATATTATTTCACAGTAATCTGTTAAATGCTTTTTCAGTCGTTCCTCTTGCGTTAGCAGTGTGGAAAGGGACAGTAAAAAGCGTGTGCAGGAGTTTTCCTGTGAGGGGGAGTGGTGGTGTATCCAGGGAGAAAACTAAAACTGATCTTCTGAAATGTCATTCATGGTTTTATGCTGCCATCTATTGGAATTATTTAGCAACTGCAGTACTACTGAATAAAGTATATCCTTACTAAAGTAGTAATTACTCAGAATTGCAAAATATGACATTTTCTAGTTAATTTTACCACTTACAACCATAAAATAACCATTTATAGTATAACAAACAATGAAACTGACATAAATCAAAAACACCATACATTTAGTTAACTACATATATATATATACTATTTATTTAGATGGGTGACATTATCTGCCAAAGTAACACCACTGTAGATAAAGAAGAGCTCTCCAGTAGGTGAACCAAAACATTCAAAGACCATTTTCTCAAAATTGAGGTTGCAAGTTTATCATCTTTCAAAGCAGAATTACTTTCCCATTGTTCCTCAACTGTAGTGTATGATATACCTTTTTCTAGCTGAGTCTCTACTTTTATCCAATGTAAAAAAATTAAAAATAAACATTTCAAATTTTACTACATAACATCAAATCGAGCCGGTCGACCACATTTGACTGTGTAAAACCTAGCAGTACTACTTATTTCTCTGAGAGTGAGGCAGGTATATATTATTACTGTGTAAAACCTAGCAGTACTACTTATTTCTCTGAGAGTGAGGCAGATATATAGCATTTTGCAAAAAAAAACATGATTATTTGTCTCTCTGAAATGAAACCATCAAGTGATAGATTTTAAACAAATACATGTCTTTCATTGAACAACCCCATGCCATGATTAGCTAGTGAAAAAACACACCAATCTCTTTCATAATTTCTTTAAACAATAAAATCTAATTTACCAACATTTCTGAAAATGGATATATAGCGTTTTGGAATGAAACTCTTGTTTCCCCATCTGAGCTCAGAGTAGATGAGAGACGTAATGTTTGTCTCTGTTGTGTTGAAGCCCAATCAAGCAGGAGAGACCAGCCTCCCCTGTACCCAGCTGTGTGTCCATGAAGAGTGACAAGTCTATGCGTCTACCTATACAGTTTAGAGAGGGAGACTTTTCTAGTGAACAAAGGTAAGAAGAACTCATGGGTCATGGTCAGTGAGTTAAACAACACTGTCTCTAGTCATTTCTCCTCTCCCATTTTACCATTTATTTTTGTTGTTTTCATAATCCATAGGCTAATCTTTTTTTTCCATTTTCATAGTCCTGAAACAATATTAAACAAACACAACATTCCCTCCCTGTGTGTGTGTGTGTGTGTGTGTGTGTGTGTGTGTGTGTGTGTGCACTCCCTGGATGAGGAGATGTAATCTCATGTTTTGTCCACAGAAACCAACAGGAGAGATCAGAGTCAGAGATTCTCAGTGGTCAGTCTTCCCAGAGTCATCAAACAGACCTGGCCTCCATATTCAGTGTATGTGGTCCTGTTATGTACATTTGTTTTTGTTTACCTCAAGTAAAGTTGATCTGTCAATCATTCATTCATGTGTTAATGAGAAAGCATTTAGTCTCTTGCTTAACTGATTTACTTGATTTATTTCAGTTGCTTGAAGAGAATATTATGACATTTGTGAAGAACGAGCTGAAGATGTTCAAGAGGATTCTTAGTCCAGAACTCCCAGAAGGCTTTGAGAGTCAGAAGCAGGATAAGGAAGTGGTGGATGCTGAAGATGAGAAGCAGGAGAGCAGTGCCAGAGAGGGGGCTCTGAAGATCACACTGCACGTCCTGAGGAAAATGAACCAGAAGGAGCTTGCTGACACACTGGAGAAAAGTAAAAGCTGTCTGCCTCATGTTGAATGCTGTTTTAGAACATTTAAAAGCTGTAGCTAAAGTACAGCTAAAGTAGCTGTGTAACTCAATGATATTGTAGCAGCCTTAACGCAACACCTAGTGACCTCATCAAGTAGCAGCGGGGATGTGTTGTGTTGATTAATTGAGAGAGAGAGAGAGAGAGAGAGAGAGAGAGAGAGAGAGAGAGAGAGAGAGAGAGAGAGAGAGAGAGAGAGAGAGAGAGAGAGAGAGAGAGAGAGAGAGAATACCAATAATAATATAATCAGTCATACCAGTCTGTAATGCATTATGAGAAAATTTACACATTTATACAGTCAGTTAAACGAATAAATTATAATAATTTAAAATGTTATAACAGTCCCACAATACTGTAGGCATTAAAACAGACGTAATATTAATATCCTCTGTGTTATTTCTTCATTCAGATGAGCTTGCTGTGATTTGCCAACATGAACTCAAATCTAATCTAAAGAAGAAGTTTCAATGTGTATTTGAGGGGATCGCTAAACAAGGAAACCCAACACTTCTCAATAAGATCTACACAGAGCTCTACATCACAGAGGGTGGAACAGGAGAGGTCAATAATGAACATGAGCTGAGACAGATTGAGACAACAACCAGGAAACAAGCAAGACCAGAGACTGCAATCAAATGTAACGACATCTTCAAACCCTTAACTGGACTAGACAAACTTATCAGAACTGTGCTGACAAAGGGAGTCGCTGGCATTGGAAAAACAGTCTCTGTGCAGAAGTTCATTCTGGACTGGGCTGAAGGAAAAGCAAATCAGGATGTCCAATTTGTATTTTCATTCCCTTTTCGGGAGCTGAATTTGATGAAAAAGGAAAAACACACTTTGATTGAACTTCTCAATCACTTCTCAAAGGAAACCAAAGAATCAAGAATCTCCAACTATGACAAGTACAAAGTTCTGTTCATCTTTGATGGTCTGGATGAGTGCCGACTGCCCCTAGACTTCCAGAAGAACAAGATATGTTGTGACGTCACAGAGTCAACCTCAGTGGATGTTCTGCTGACAAATCTCATCAAGGGAAATCTGCTTCCCTCTGCTCTCCTCTGGATAACTACCCGACCTGCAGCAGCCAATAAGATCCCTTCAGTGTGTGTTGACCAGGTGACAGAGGTACGAGGGTTCAATGACCCACAGAAGGAGGAGTACTTCAGGAAGAGATTCAATGATGAGGACCTGGCCAGCAGAATCATCTCACACATAAAGACATCAAGGAGCCTCCACATCATGTGCCACATTCCAGTCTTCTGTTGGATTTCTGCAACAGTCCTTGAACACATGTTGAGTACAGACAAGACAGAAGAGATGCCCAAGACTCTGACTGAGATGTACTCACACCTTGTGGAGTTTCATACCAAACAGAAGAATGAAAAGTATCTTGGGAAAGAAGAGACAGGTCCACACTGGAATAAAGAGAGCATTCTGTCACTGGGAAAACTGGCTTTTCAACAGCTTGTTGAGGGCAATCTGATTTTCTATGAAGAAGACCTGAAAGAGGCTGGCATTGATGTCAATGAAGCCTCAGTGTACTCAGGATTGTGCACACAGCTCTTTAAAGAGGAATGTGGGCTGTACCAGGACAAGGTGTACTGCTTTGTGCATCTGAGCATTCAGGAGTTTCTGGCTGCTGTATATGTGTTCCTCTCATTCATCAACAACAATGAGAATCTAATGGCCGAACCACAATCAATGTTCAACTACTTTTTTGCGCTGTTCAGAGACTACAAGCCTGAAGTTACAGTCTTCAAGAGTGCTGTGGATAAAGCCTTACAAAGTGAGACAGGAAACCTGGACCTTTTCCTCCGCTTCCTTCTGGGCCTCTCACTGGAGTCCAATAAGAAACACTTACGAGGTCTACTGACAAAGACAAGAAGCAGCTCACAGAGCCATGAAGAAACAGTCAAGTACATCAAGGAGAAGATCAGGGAGAATCCCTCTCCAGAGAGGTGCATCAATCTGTTCCACTGTCTGAATGAACTGAATGACCATTCTCTAGTGGAGGAGATCCAAAGCTACCTGAGATCAGGAAGTCTCTCAGAAGAAGAACTGTCACCTGCACAGTGGTCAGCTCTGGTCTTTGTGTTGCTGACTTCAGAAAATGAGCTGGATGTGTTTGACCTGAAGAAATACTCCAGATCAGAGGAAGGTCTTCTGAGGCTGCTGCCAGTGGTCAAAGCCTCCAGAGCTGCTCTGTGAGTACATAAAATGACATTTAAGTACTAATCATCAGGAAGAAATATTCAGTTTAGAGAAATATATGTATTATAAAATATATATAATATATAATATTACATTGAAAAACTTACTGAATCAATGCATTGATGTTCACATTAGTATAACAATATGACCATACAATTCTAGGAGACGGAAGATGAATCTATATGTTGTTTGAGAGAATAAACCAAATGCATCTGCCATTGTCCTTCTACACTACTGGTGTTAAATTAACAGTGTGTTTGTGAAATCATGATGATCTCTCTGTCAGGCTGTCAGGCTGTGGAGTCACAGAGAAAGGCTGTGCTTCTCTGGTCTCAGCTCTGAAGTCAAACCCCTCACACCTGAGAGAGCTGGATCTGAGTAACAATGACCTGAAGGATTCAGGAGTGAAGCTGCTCTCTGCTGAACTGGGGAATCCCCACTGTAAACTGGAGACTCTGAGGTCAGTATTCCTGTAGTTGGTCAACAAGTGATAACTGTTCACCAGATCCACATGTGTTTACCAGGCACACATAGTCCACACCATATGTGTTTGGACAGTGAAGCTTACAGTTTTACATTTGGTGCTATGCTCCAGCATTTTGGATTTGAAATAGAATGTTTCATATTAGGTGACAGTATATAATGTCACCGTTTATTTGACGTTTTTCATACATATCTGTGTTACTGTTTAGATACGAAAGCACTTTACGTATCTAGTTCTCCCATTTGAAGAAGTCTAATTTATTTTGACAAATTCATTTAGTCAAAAGTTTAGTATTTGGTCCCATATTCCTTACCCACAGTGATTACATCAAGCTTGTGATTCTACAAACTTGTTGAATGCATTTGCAGTTTTTTTAGTTGTGTTTTGGATGATGTTTTTCCTAATAGAAACTGAATGATGAATAATGTCCTGTCATTTTGGAGTCACTTCACTTGTATTGTCAGTAAGAATAGAAGATGTTTCTGAACACTTCTACATTCATGTGGATGCTACCATGATTATGAATAATCATGAATGAATGGTGAATGATGATGAATGAGAAAGTTACAGAAGAACAAGGATCAGACCCCCTCTGTTATTGGTAATGGTGAGAGGTTAGCATGTTTTGTTGTAGCCTCTGTAACTTTCTCACTCATTATTATTCATGATTCATTCATGATTTTTCTTAATCATTGCATCATCAGGATTACTTTAGTAGTGTTTAGAAACATGTTATCTACTCACTTAGACAGAAAATAACTCCAGTCATCATCCACCATTCAGTTACTATTGGACAAAACATAACCCAAAACACAACCAAAACAAACTGCAAATGCAACCAACGAGTTTGGGACCAAATACTAAACTTTTGACTACTTTAATACACTTAAAGTGAATTGGTCAGAATACTTTTGACTTCTTCAAATGGGGGGACTAGATACATAAAGTGCTTTTATTTTTCTGAACAGTGGAACAGATATGTATTAAAAATACCCTCAAATAAATGGTGACATTATATACTGTCACCTCATATGAAACATTTAATCTCAAATCCACAATGCTGGAGTATAGAGCCACATTTAAAATGTTAGCTTCACTGTCAAAATAGATATGGTGTGGACTGTATACTCAATACAATCTAAATCTGATACCTCACTGTCTTTCTTTTGACTGATACTGCTTTTTAAACTGGTCTGGTCAGTCTACTCAAATATTTGTACTATACATGTTTCTCTCTACAAGCAATATTATGATAATTTCTAATAATGATACATTAATTTATGAATAGATATGGCAGGTTTCAGGACACTGATGTATCTTAATATGTAGAAAAAATATACTGCCACTATTTTCACCACCAAAGAATAGCAGTGTGGTTTTAATATGATTTGACTCTTTGCAGGCTGTCAGGCTGTCTAGTCACAGAGGAAGGCTGTGCTTCTCTGGTCTCAGCTCTGAAGTCAAACCCCTCACACCTGAGAGAGCTGGACCTGAGCTACAATCACCCAGGAGACTCAGGAGTCAGACTGCTCTCTGCTGGACTGCAGGATCCACACTGCAGACTGGAGAAACTCAAGTATGTAGAGGGTTTATGTCAATGTTCATATCAGACATGTTGGAGTTATCAGGCTAGTTAAGACAAACATTCTGACCACCACTTGGACTAAGTTATATAAAGACTGTGTGTGTGTGTGTGTGTGTGTGTGTGTGTGTGTGTGTGTGTGTGTGTGTGTGTGTATGTGTGTGTGTGTGTGTGTGTGGGTGTGTGTGTGTGGGTCCAGTGTGTGTGTGTGTGGGTCCAGTGTGTGTGTGTGTGTGTGTCCAGTGTGTGTGTGTGTGGGTCCAGTGTGTGTGTGTGTGTGTGGGTCCAGTGTGTGTGTGTGTGTGTCCAGTGTGTGTGTGTGTGGGTCCAGTGTGTGTGTGTGTGGGTCCAGTGTGTGTGTGGGTCCAGTGTGTGTCTGTGTCCAGTGTGTGTCCAGTGTGTGTGTGTGTGTGTGTGTGTCCGGTGTGTGTATGTGTGTGTGTGTGTGTCTGTGTGTGTCCAGTGTGTGTGTGTGTCTTTGTCCAGTGTGTGTGTGTGTGTGTGTGTGTGTGTGTGTGTCCAGTGTTTGTGTGTGCACGTGTATCAGTACACACACTGGACGCACACACACACTGGACACACATACACACTGGACACACACACATACAAAGGACGCACACACACACACTGGACACTCACAAACACTCACACTGGACACACACACACACTGGACAAACACACACACACACTGGACACACACACACACTGGACACACACACACACACACACACACTGGACACACACACACACACACACACTGGACACACACACACACATGACACACACACACACACACTGGACACACACACACACACACATACACACTGGACACACACAAACAGGACACACACACATACACACTGGACACACACACATACCACACACACACACACACACATTGGACACACACACACACACTGGACACACACACACTGGACACACACACACACACACACTGGACACACACTGGACACACACACACACAGACAAACATTCTTACCACCACTTGTACAAAGTTATACACACTGGAAACATACGCACAAAGGACACACACATACACACACAAAGGAAACACACACACACTCACACTGGACACACTCACACTGGACACACACACACACACACACACACTTGGTCAAAGGTATATGCTGACTGTGTGTGATTGTGAGTGTGTGTGTGTGTGTGTGTGTGTGTGTGTGTGTCCAGTGTGTGTGTCCAGTGTGTGTGTGTGTGTGTGTGTGAGTTCAGGTGTATCCCTCAATGACTGTCTGTTCTTCTGCTTACCGCTACAGTGTGGAACATGGTGGAGAGAACAGAATGAAACCTGGACTTAGAAAATGTGAGTGTTGACTGCTGTGAAGAATATGACTAAGAATAAGTCTTAATTCAAGTGAAGTCAAAGTCAAAGACCACCATCATTACTTACTTGGTCATATTAAATATCAGCTGTAGTTCTACAGAAGCACAAATCAGGGACACCAAAGTTTACAAAGAGTTGCTTTGACAATGTGTGTGTCTGTGTGTGTGTGTGACGTGTTTGTGTTACTTTAGAAATGTGTGTGTGTGTTCATGCATGCATACAGGTGTGTGTTTGTGTGTGTGTGTGTGTGTGTGTGTGTGTGTAATTAATGGGAATAAGTGTGTTTTATATTACCATACAGTATAACATATGATCATTGAACAAATCTCAAGTTACTTTAACTTCTCCTTTTGATACTTAGAAACATCTACATTAAATGAATTAGTGAAAAGTGAGTTAACATTCTAATGTGAATGATGATGATTTCTAATATTGTGTCTGGTTTCATCCATCAGATGTCTGTGATCTCACACTGGACCTAAACACAGTAAACAGATTCCTCTCTCTGTCTGAGGAGAACAGAAAGGTGACATGTAGGAGTGAGAAGCAGCCGTATCCTGATCACCCAGAGAGATTTGAGGACAGGAGACAGGTGCTGTGTAGAGAGGGTCTGACTGGGCGCTGTTACTGGGAGGTAGAGAGGAGTGGGAGTTGGGCTGTAATAGGAGTGACATGTAAAGGAATCAGCAAGAGAGGAGGGGGTTGTGACGGTGGGATTGGATACAATGACAAGTCCTGGAGTCTGTTCTGCTCTGACAACAGTTACTCTGCCTTTCACAATAATAACCACACTACCATACACGTCCCCTCCTCCAGCTCCCACAGAGTAGGAGTGTATCTGGACTGGCCAGCCGGCACTCTGTCCTTCTACAGAGTATCCTCTGACACACTGACCCACCTGAACACATTCCACTCCACATTCACTGAGCCCCTCTATCCAGGGTTTAGTGTTCATGACGACTCCTCAGTGTCCCTGTAAATAATAACCATGGTAACACTGACACACACACACTGGACACCACAAACACTGGACACACACACACACACACACACACACACACTGGACACACACACACACATACTGAACACACACACACACACACTGGACACACACAAACACTGGACACACACACACACACACACTGGACACACACTCACACATACTGAACACACACACACACACTGGACACACACACTGACACACACTGGACACACAAAAACACTTGATACACAAACATTGTACACACACACACACACACACACACACTGAACAAACACACTGAACACACACACACCGGACAAACACACACTGGACACACACACACACACACACACACACACACACACAGGACACACACACACTGATCACACACACACACACACTGGACACACACTGGACAAACACACCCACACACTGGAAACACATTCTGGACACACACACACACTGGACACACACACACACACACACTGAACACACACACACTGGACACACACACACTGGACACACACACACACACACAGAGGACACACACACACTGGACACACACACTGGACACACACACACACACACACACACACACACACTGGACACACACACACACACACACACACACACACACACACACACACACAGGACACACACTCATACACACTGGACACACACACATACACACTGGAAACACACACACAGGACACATACATACACACTGGACACACACACACCTGACACACACACCTGACACACACACACACATAGGACACACACACACACACTGGACACACACACACACACACACACACACACACACACACACACAGGACACACACACACACTGGGCACACACACACACACACACACACACTGGACACACACACTCAAACACACTGGACACACACACACACACACACACCTGACACACACACACACAGGACACACACACACAGGACACACACACACTGGAAACACACACACACACCTGACACACACACACACTGGACACACACACACACACACACACACACACACACACACTGGACACACACGCTCACACACACGCTCACACACACACACTGGACACACACACTGGACACACACACATACGCTGGACACACACACACTGGACACACACACACACTCACACTGGACACACACACACACGACACACACACATACACACTGGACACACACACACCTGACACACACACACACACAGGACACACACACTGGACACACACACACACACTGGACACACACACACACACACAGAGGACACACACACACACTGGACACACACACTCACACACACTGGACACACACACTGGACACACACACTCACACACACTGGACACACACACAGACACTGGACACACACACATACACACTTACACACACAGTCACACACACTGGACACACACACACACACTGGACACACACACACTGCACACACACACTGGACACACACACATACACACTGGACACACACACACATACACAAAGGACACACACACCTAAAACACACACCCACAGGACACACACACTGGACACACACACACTCACACACACTGGACACACACACACACACACTGGACACATTTCCATGTGTTGGAGTTTGATGAAAGGAAATCCCATATAGCCTACTGGACAGGACTTTGCTATGGCATCTTCTGTTTGGGTGTCTCAGGTCAGGTCTGAGCCATGATCAGAATGTGTCTCTGTGTCTATTTCCAGCCCTGCCATTTCTACCTGTCCTGATCTAGTGTTTCACCCCTGACCTCCTCACACCGTCTCACTGTCCATGTCTGCTTTTAGCTCCCACCTCTACTTCACTGTGTTATAATGGACCTTATGCTTGTTATGTCACCTCTGGAACCAGTTATCAAACATACTGACCTTTCTGACCCTATCCCATGGCCCTACTTTCTACAACTGAACATTTAAATTCCTCTATGAGTTTTGTTTAGTGTCCATTTACTTATCTATGTATTTGTTGTATATTGGGGTTGTGCAGCAGAGCATCATGGGGGTTTGTATGTGTTGAGATGATCACGTTCCAGATAAATGGTTGAACTGATTCCTGTCTCCCGTCTCATCATTATTGAATTGTTATACAGACGTGGTTCTGAAACCAACGAGACATAACAAAAGATTGGCGATGAGTAAGTCTGAATCTACAGGAACTATTCTGTCTGGAAGAAGTGGGTTTTTACAACTGTTTAAAACTGTTATTTTCTGTGGTCCAGAATAGGCTAATGTTAGCACAGTGTATTGATAGCAGAGGCAAGTGCATAGTCGAGCAAGCTAAGAAAGAGAGTTAACCAGTGGTGTAAGGTACTTAAGTAAAAATACTTTAAAGTACTACTTAAGTAGTTTTTTGGGGGTATCTGTACTTGACTTTACTATTCATATTTTTGACTACTTTTACTTTCACTTCACTACATTCCTAAAGAAAATAATGTACTTTTTACTCCATACATTTTCCCTGACACCCAAAAGTACTTGTTACATTGTGAATGCTTAGCAGGACAGAAAATGGTCCAATTCACGCACTTATCAAGAGAACCTCCCTACTGCCTCTGATCTGGCAGACTCACTAAACACAAATGCTTTGTTTGTAAATTGTCTGAGTGTTGGAGTGTGCCTCTGGCTGAACGTATATTT
Source organism: Coregonus lavaretus (assembly GCF_964263955.1). Classification (NCBI taxonomy): domain Eukaryota; kingdom Metazoa; phylum Chordata; class Actinopteri; order Salmoniformes; family Salmonidae; genus Coregonus; species Coregonus lavaretus. The sequence continues at coordinate 78,414,833 of NC_139989.1, forward strand.
TAAAAACAAGAAAATTGTCTGGTTTGCTTTATGTAAGGAATTTGAAATGATTTGTACTTGTACTTTTACTTTTGATACTTTAGTATATTTTAGCAATTACATTTACTTTTGATACTTAAGTATATTTAAAACCAAATACTTTTAGACTTTTACTCAAGTAATATTTTACTGGGCGACTTTCACTTTTAGTTGAGTCATTTTCTATTAAGGTATCTTTACTTTTACTCAAGTATGACAATTGGGTACTTTTTCCACCACTGGAGTTAACATCGTCATGGACGGCAGAAAAGGACTCGAGACGGACATCGGAGCAGGAAAACAACGTGATTAAAAAGGAGGAATATGCAGTGATTAAAGGATAGGACATTTATTCAACTGTGAAGACAAAGCTTTTATTTAAAACTGCTAAATGTGCGAACTTAGGAGGAAACTTCAGTGAGTGAAGTGAATGAAGATCACGTGACTGAGGAAAATATTGCTTTGGTTGAGGACAATACTGAAGTGAGTGACAATCAGGAGCTTATTGAGAAATGAACAATTATTGGAATTGTTGGAAACATTGGACAGTTTGATAAAAGTATTGAGCAGTGGAGCTCATATACAGAACAGTTTGAATATTTTGTTATTGTAAATGACATGGATGAGGACAACATTGTGCCTACATGTTTTAGTGTAATGGGGCCAAAGACATTTAATTTACTAGGCAGCCTGCTACAGCCAGACAGAACAGGTAATAAGACGTATGGGGATATTGTGGAGATACTTAAAGGACATTTTTCACCAGAACCACTAGTTAATGCTGAAAGGTTCAGGTTCCACAGGAGACATCAGGAAGAGGGAGAATCAGTAACAATGTTTGCTGCTGCATTAAAGAAACTACCAGAACACTGTGAGTTTAATGCTGTTCTAAATGACATCATTAGAGACAGACTAGTATGTGGGCTACGGAGTGAAGCTACACAAAAGAGACTGTTGACTGAAAGTCATCTGACCTTGGCAAAGGACATTGGAATCAGTGTGTCCATGGAACTAGCTGCTAAAGAGGCTCACCAGTTGAGTTCATCAGGAACTTAGTGGGTTCATCTAACAATCCTAATCATTAGCTGATACATTGTAATCTCATACACAGGGTAAACCTTCCACCTAGAAAATATAATTTAATAGAATTGGAGGGTGGGTTAGGGTGGTCCCAGGAGGGGTTGGAGGGTGGGTTGGGGTGGTCCCAGGAGGGGTTGGAGGGTGGGTTGGGGTGGTCCCAGGAGGGGTTGGAGGGTGTGTTGGGGTGGTCCCAGGAGGGGTTGGAGGGTGGGTTGGGGTGGTCCCAGGAGGGGTTGGAGGGTGGATTGGGGTGGTCCCAGGAGGTGTTGGAGGGTGGGTTGGGGTGGTCCCAGGAGGGGTTGGAGGGTGGGTTGGGGTGATCCCAGGAGGGGTTGGAGGGTGGGTTGGGGTGGTCCCAGGAGGGGTTGGAGGGTGGGTTGATGCAGCTGAGGTGGATGATTGTATATGTGGTTTATTATGATTGTATTTATCTGCAATAGCTAGTTTCCATAATATATTGATATATATTTTAACAGTATTGTGTCTCTAGCTGTATAACCATTCCTGCTGCTATTTGTTCTGATGTATATTTTAACAGTATTGTGTTTCTAGCTGTATAACCATTCCTGCTGCTATTTGTTCTGATATATATTTTAACAGTATTGTGTCTCTAGCTGTATAACCATTCCTGCTGCTATTTGTTCTGATATATATTTTAACAGTATTGTGTTTCTAGCTGTATAACCATTCCTGCTGCTATTTGTTCTGATGTATATTTTAACAGTATTGTGTCTCTAGCTGTATAACCATTCCTGCTGCTATTTGTTCTTGTCTATGTTCCTTTCAAATAAATGAAAAGTTGATCACAGAGTTTCAACTGAAAATCAGAGACCGGGAAATCAAGTCACATGCTGGTGTAAGGACATGGATTGTCCAGCCTGTGGTAAAAAGGGCCACATCGGACAAGTCTCCAGAAACAAAAAGAGAACAGAGAAATCACAAAAACGGGAAACAAGAAACAGACATTCCAACGAAAGACACATAGACATGTTCACACTGTTGAGTAAGAGAACACTGAGGTGAGTGACTCATCAGACCAGGAAGTCACACTGAAAATCCTGACTTTTTCCTGGCGGGCCGCACGGCTACTATGTCTCCCCCTTGCTAGAGGGACAGCCGGTGGGTATGGAGATTGACACAGGGGCAGCTGTATCTCTTGTGTCCGAAAAAAGACACTGAAACACCTTCCACTTCAACCAGCGCACCTCGTGTTAAAGACTTACACAGGTGAATCTGTCGCTGTGAGAGACATCACTGATGTCACAGTTCAGGTAAACAGACAATCTGAAAAGCTGCCACTCTATGTTGTGAAAGGAGACTATGCATCACTACTGGGATGTTCATAGTTGGAGAAAATCACACTGGACTGGCCATCAGTGCATACAATGACACATGGAGACACAGACCTACCTGCCATCTTAAAGAAACATGGAGAAGTCTTTATTGGACAGCTGGGTAGTATGAACGACATTACAGGGGAGCTTAGCATTAAGCCAGACAGCAAACCAACGTTTCAGAAAGCAGGACCTGTACATTATGCTATCAGACCAAAAGTCAAGGCTGACTTGGATGCTTTACATTTCCATTTTAGTCATTTAGCAGACGCTCTTATCCAGAGCGAGTTACAGGAGCAATTAGGGTTAAGTGCCTTGCTCAAGGGCACATCGACAGATTTTTCACCTAGTCAGCTCGGGGATTAGAACCAGCAACCTTTCGGTTACTGGCACAACTCTCTTACCCACTAAGCTACCTGCCGCCCTACCTCTTTAGTCAAGAACAAAGTACTGGAGCCAGTCAGCATGAGTGAATGCATGAGCAACACCAATCTACCAGTCCTTAACACTAGAACCGCCTGTTCTTTCAGCATATAAGAACCCGCTAGAGAAAGTTACCAGGCGTCCACTTTAGCATATGCATCAGATGCATATCAACCAGCAAGGTGCAAGGTGTGCAAACATGGTTTGTTAAATAAACGCTTGATAAATAGTGCATCATATATTGTAAAGGATTAATTGCATGAAGAAATATTTGTGGAAATATATCAATAAAAAATAACAACAACAGTTAATTCTACAAAGTAAAAATAAAATCGCCCTATATCCTATTTCTGTTTCCCTTATAAACATTACAATATTATCCATCTGATCAACTTTATTTGTAGATTCAATTAGTAATAAAGTTATAGTACTTAATAAAGTCCATTCACAGTTTATTTTGACAAAGTAGAAACAAATAAAATTATTATAATAATATAACCAGTGATGAGGAATTTTCAGTAAACTATGAGATAAACTTTGTTTATCACAAACATGACGAACATGGAGTCAGGATTAAACATGGGTACTCTCTGTTGCTGGGCAAGAACTTGAATGGTTCCTCTCACTGGGTTTGTGTGTGTGTGAAGTGGGGATCTGACCTCGGGTCGAATTGCTCGCTCCTTCCTAATCCATGGCTGTCCTACCTTATCAGAGACTGAAACCAGACTGTTGCCTTTTGCCTCTCTCCTCAGACAAGAGAGCGGAGCCAGAGTTGAACAGAGTTTAAACGGAACTTGATAATTTTTGCACAACAAGGGCTTGATTGATTGTACTACTGTTGTTTCTAAACTGAATAGAAGTCAAATGTAGCCGCTATCATAGAATAAGGAAGTGGGCGGAGCGGTAGAGAGGGGGAAACTGAAGATGGTGGTGGGGGAACCCAGGAGGGAGGGGCTTTAAGCTGAGATGTATGTGAATATGACTATATAAACAGGTGTGCACCTGCTGTCTTGGCATTGTGTATTTTTCCCCAGTAGGAGCTGTGGTTCTTGGGGAAGAGGGAGAACAGGACCTGCTGTCTTGGCGGCCTGCTTGGTGACTGTAGCTTCTTTCTCTGCGTTCATGTGGTTCTCACCAAGCTCACATGCCAGATCCATGATGAAATGTCTCTTGCTAACTGTCTTGTCAAGGCATTGCTTGTACAACATGTGTTGATAGCAGTCATGTCGAGCACATTGTAGAACACCACTACAGGCCAGAGGAGAGTACCCCCTTTTACAGAGTAGAGTCAACAGGCCAGAGGAGATTACCCCCTTTTACAGAGTACAGTCAACAGGCCAGAGGAGAGTACCCCCTTTAACAGAGTACAGTCAACAGGCCAGAGGAGAGTACCCCCTTTTACAGAGTACAGTCAACAGGCCAGAGGAGAGTACCTCCCTTTTACAGAGTACAGTCTGGACATCTGGTCGAGTGCATCCACACCAAGCGTTAACATAAAATAAAATAGAATATAATAGGTTATAATTATATAGAATGATAATACTAATAGTAATAATATGAATGTAATATAATAAAAGGGGATACTATTTGGTGTTTGGCAGATGGGAAGGCTATCTGTATATGGTAGAGATACTGTATATACCTTTGTGTGATTGTAGTCTGTCACTGTCTCCGGTTTCTTCTTCTGGTCACTAGTCTTCTTTATGTTCTGTTTCAGCTCAGCCGCCTCCCCACCCTGACAATCAAGGGTTTTATTGGTATCTTCCACTAGATGGCAGTAAACACCTGCTGTAAATAGACTTTTCAACCGTATGTGTTCGGTTTCTTGGTCCTGGTGACTCCTGGGCCCTTATTCATAAAGGCAGTTTCCCAGAGGAGGAGTGCTGATCTAGGATCAGGTCCCCCCTGTCCATTTAATCTGTTTCATTATGATCTAAAAGGCAAAACTGATCCCAGATCAGTACTTCTACTCTTTTTAATACTGTCACAGGTGACTCCTCAAGACATTTAAATATTTCCCCTTAAACCACTCAAATGTTGTTTTAGCAGTATGCTTAGGGTCATTGTCCTGCTGGAAGGTGAACCTCCATCCCAGTCTCAAATCTCTGGAGGACTGAAACAGGTTTCCCTCAAGAATTTCCCTGTATTTAGCGCCATCCATCATTCCTTCAATTCTGACCAGTTTCCCAGTCCCTGCTGACAAAAAACATCCCCACAGCATGATGCTGCTGCCACCATGCTTCACTGTGGGGATGGTGTTCTCGGGGTGATGAGAGGTGTTGGGTTTGCCCCAGACATAGCGTTTTCCTTGATGGCCAAAAAGCTACATTTTAGTCTCATCTGACCAGAGTACCTTCTTCCATATGTTTTGGGAGTCTCCCACATGGCTTTTGGCGAACACCAAATGTGTTATTTTTTTCTTTAAGCAATGGATATTTTCTGGCCACTCTTCCGTAAAGCCCAGCTCTGTGGAGTGTACGGCTTAAAGTGGTCCTACGGACAGATACTCCAATCTCCGCTGTGGAGCTTTGCAGCTCCTTCAGGGTTATCTTTGGTCTCTTTGTTGCCTCTCTGATTAATGCCCTCCTTGCCTGGTCCGTGAGTTTCAGTGGGCAGCCCTCTCTTGGCAGGTTTGGTGTGGTGCCATATTCTTTCAATTTTTTAATAATGGATTTAATGGTGCTCCGTGGGATGTTCAAAGTTTCAGATGTTTTTTATAACCCAACCCTGATCTGTACTTCTCCACAACTTTGTCCCTGACCTGTTTGGAGAGCTCCTTGGTCTTCATGGTGCCTCTTGCTTGGTGGTGCCCCTTGCTTAGTGGTGTTGCAGACTCTGGGGCCTTTCAGCCCAGGTGTATATAGTACATCTGGAAACCATCATAGGCCTCCCTGTCTCTGTTGTTATTACTCTTTGCCCCCAGGTCACTACATCCTGTCCATCAATATTTAATCAACAAGGGTATAAATTCTCAGTCATCTATCTTATGTGATATCAAACCTCTCAAACCTCTATAAACTCAGTCTGAGTAAAAGATAAACACATAATTAACTACTAAATATTCATGCTAATAATCTATGTAGTCAAAACCTTATTCTTCATATATAAGGAAAAATCCCACAGACATCCTCCCCCTTTTTAAAATAACCCCTTTTTATATACTTCATTTTCAAATATACCCATTTCTTATTCATACTACCAAGAAAACATACATCAACGAAATTGTGACCATCATGACATCATCCCCACAAATACAAAGATCCATGACCCTTTGTACTTACATGGATTTTATCATCTGAACACATGAATATAAAAATAACAAAAACATCCGTCTTCGTCATCCACGCGCAGTCAGAGGAACCCCAAGCTTATCACTGGTCACCTGGGAGATCTATCTGATCCACTAAAATAGTCATCTATCCACATCTTCTTCCTGTAACCCTTAATTCCATGCTATACAATTCCACCTTAACATTCCCATTCCTCAATCAACATTATCAATGGACTCTAAACTGGAACAAGATGACATGGCAGAATAATTAGTCCTCTCCCTCCTTGTATTAACATTAACTGATACATCTATAATTAGTCCTCTCCCTCCTTGCATTAACATTAACTGATACATCTATAATTAGTCCTCTCCCTCCTTGTATTAACATTAACTGATACATCTATAATTAGTCCTCTCCCTCCTTGCATTAACATTAACTGATACATCTATAATTAGTCCTCTCCCTCCTTGTATTAACATTAACTGATACATCTATAATTAGTCCTCTCCCTCCTTGCATTAACATTAACTGATACATCTATAATTAGTCCTCTCCCTCCTTGTATTAACATTAACTGATACATCTATAATTAGTCCTCTCCCTCCTTGTATTAACATTAACTGATACATCTATAATCAGTCCTCTCCCTCCTTGTATTACCATTAACTGATACATCTATAATTAGTCCTCTCCCTCCTTGCATTACCATTAACTGATACATCTATAATTAGTCCTCTCCCTCCTTGTATTACCATTAACTGATACATCTATAATTAGTCCTCTCCCTCCTTGGATTACCATTAACTGATACATCTATAATTAGTCCTCTCCCTCCTTGTATTACCATTAACTGATACATCTATAATTAGTCCTCTCCCTCCTTGGATTACCATTAACTGATACATCTATAATTAGTCCTCTCCCTCCTTGGATTACCATTAACTGATACATCTATAATTAGTCCTCTCCCTCCTTGTATTACCATTAACAGATACATCTATAATTAGTCCTCTCCCTCCTTGGATTACCATTAACTGATACATCTATAATTAGTCCTCTCCCTCCTTGTATTACCATTAACTGATACATCTATAATTAGTCCTCTCCCTCCTTGGATTACCATTAACTGATACATCTATAATTAGTCCTCTCCCTCCTTGGATTACCATTAACTGATACATCTATAATTAGTCCTCTCCCTCCTTGTATTACCATTAACTGATACATCTCTAACTGTAATAACTGCCATGTTAGTAATCGTTTGTACAGATCTTAAAATCAATCCCCGAAAAATTGGAAACAACACCCCATAACTATGGCTATAATGATTACTATGGCCACTAGAGGACCTAGAATACTTGCCATCCATGTTCCTATGGAATTACCCACTAAAACAACCTTTAAAAAACTTCAACAGCATTCAAATTACCATATCCTCCTAATCTTAATATAATAGCCTCCAATTCTATGTGATTATCAATTACACATTCTAATGATTAACATCTCAGACCCAATTACTTAACAACCCATGATTGTTAAAATATACAATGTTCACCTCCGCCTTTGTCCTCCTAATATACCTAATATAACATACACATTATAACACTCTATTATCGCTCCCTGTTACATCATCACATCCCTAAACTATTCCTGCTTTAATAATTCAACCAAATTCACATCATATGAAAATATCATTACCCCATGATGATAACCAATTAAGTACTTTCCTATCAACATAGATATTTACCACTCTAAACATCCATATCAATATCACCCCATAGTTCAAATCTATATCATTACTAATTTGTTAATACTTTAATCCAAATAATCAACATATTCATGATTTCATTCACAATCCTCACCTTAACTTCCATGTTTCAAACAGTATGAGTCAACAATGTCTATTCAATAAATCATATAAATGTATCCTAAGACATGACCTTAATGTATCACTGTTTAAACCCCTAATATCTATAGAAAACATTTATATGCTTATACATACTAATAATTCACTTAAATCACTCATTAATCTTATAAATTATAACCAACCAAATTACTGAACTCAACCAAATTTAAAATGACAATTCTTATTCACTTTATCCTTATCACTGAAAATGAAAACTCTCAACTTAATCACCCATTACAACTTTCAGAATGTATACTTATATTAACATACATTGCAACATGTCATGCAACATGTCATTAGTTAGTTTTAAAGGGCGACTGCGCTTCCTGATTTGGCCTCGTTTTAGATTGGGTTCGTTTAGAAATGTTAGCGGCCATGACTGAATTCAAACGTGAGTTGGTTTTGGGGTGTGGTTTGATGTGGGTGTCTCTTGTGTGTGTTTACAGGTTCTCAAATGTCACCTGACTGGCTTTGGATAGCCTATATCAGGGTCTAGTTAGGGACATGTCACCTGACTGGCTTTGGATAGCCTATATCAGGGTCTAGTTAGGGACATGTCACCTGACTGCCTTTGGATAGCCTATATCAGGGTCTAGTTAGGGACATGTCACCTGACTGCCTTTGGATAGCCTATATCAGGGGCTAGTTAGGGACATGTCACCTGACTGGCTTTGGATAGCCTATATCAGGGTCTAGTTAGGGACATGTCACCTGACTGCCTTTGGATAGCCTATATCAGGGTCTAGTTAGGGACATGTCACCTGACTGCCTTTGGATAGCCTATATCAGGGTCTAGTTAGGAACATGTCACCTGACTGCCTTTGGATAGCCTATATCAGGGTCTAGTTAGGGACATGTCACCTGACTGCCTTTGGATAGCCTATATCAGGGGCTAGTTAGGGACATGTCACCTGACTGCCTTTGGATAGCCTATATCAGGGTCTAGTTAGGGACATGTCACCTGACTGGCTTTGGATAGCCTATATCAGGGTCTAGTTAGGAACATGTCACCTGACTGCCTTTGGATAGCCTATATCAGGGTCTAGTTAGGGACATGTCACCTGACTGGCTTTGGATAGCCTATATCAGGGTCTAGTTAGGGACATGTCACCTGACTGGCTTTGGATAGCCTATATCAGGGTCTAGTTAGGGACATGTCACCTGACTGGCTTTGGATAGCCTATATCAGGGTCTAGTTAGGGACATGTCACCTGACTGGCTTTGGATAGCCTATATCAGGGTCTACATTTTACATTTACATTTTAGTCATTTAGCAGACGCTCTTATCCAGAGCGACTTACAGGTCTAGTTAGGGACATGTCACCTGACTGCCTTTGGATAGCCTATATCAGGGTCTAGTTAGGGACATGTCACCTGACTGGCTTTGGATAGCCTATATCAGGGTCTAGTTAGGGACATGTCACCTGACTGGCTTTGGATAGCCTATATCAGGGGCTAGTTAGGGACATGTCACCTGACTGCCTTTGGATAGCCTATATCAGGGTCTAGTTAGGGACCGGCAATAAATTACACAATGAAAATGAGACAATAGTGTCATATCTTTACGTTTTCTCGTTAAATTCTTTCAATATTTGTAAATGAACAATAGTGTCATTGTCTCATTTAAACATTCATTTGTATATGAATTTCAAAAATGTATAGTTGATTTGATTTTTAAGTAATTTAAGCTATTTGGAGCTATTGACATTTTTACATATCGTCCCATGAACATTGTGTAATTTACCGATGGTCCCTAACTAGCCGCATAGAGATATCTAAAGTCAACTCAAATGTACCACAGACATTAGGACCGGGTGGCGTGCAGCTTCACTCCAAATGGATGATTACTTGTGTGCTGCCAGCCGTCATCTGCCAGCCTCTTTACATTCTGTAGTCAACTTTGACAGAAGAATGAATGTTTCTCACTCATTTCGATCCCACAGAGGCTGTTTTCTAAATGAGAAGTGTGTTTTTTTTTAGGTGCAGTTCCTCTTTAAAGTTTCTGTATACTGACAGGACCAAGGCAACTCAACTATAAAGGCATAACAGCGCAACACAACTCCACACATGACAGATACGAAGCTACATAGCCCCCAGGGTATATGAATATAAACACGAGACAAAACAAATGAGCCTGTAGAATGGAATTAGTTATAAAACCTCTATGATTCATTTCATTTCGTCAGCTAATGTGAGATTTTTAGATTAAATAATATTTGAGGACACATTACTTAAGGGCCTGTGTATTTTCTAAGTTATGTTCACCTACAATCTAACCACAAACCCGTCCATCTTTTCCCCTCCCTTTCTGGCTGACCTCCACCTTCCATTCTAAGTTCAAGTTGGTATATTTATTATATACACATGACATACACAGTGTGTACAAAACATTAGGAATACCTGCTCTTTCCATGACCTAGACTAACCAGGTGAATCCAGGTGAAAGCTATGATCCCTTATTGATGTTACGGAGGACTGTGGTGGTCATGACATTCTGTCAGCCGGTGAATGTCATTCAGATAACTGCCGGTCTCATGCTTATTGACCTTAATTAACATCAACACATTTAGCATTTCCTGGATTCCACGCATAGCCTACAAGCCACTGATGCGGACCTTTGGAACATCTACATTTAAAAAGTCTAATAAATCCATTCAATATAGCCTACACCACCACAATAACTCCAGTATGAAAATGTATGCATTCACTAACTGTAAGTCGCTCTGGATAAGAGCGTCTGCTAAACGACTAAAATGTAAAATTATTTATTTTAGACAGGTCTAAAGAAACATGACATTAAGAAAATGTAGCCTATTTCAGAAGAACACACTAAGAATTAGGGGTTCAATTAGGAAAAGTTGAAATGTAAAAAAGGTTCTTACATTTGGAGAGTTCCTCTGGGAACCTTTCCTAATCAATGGGTTCATATTTGAACCTTTCTTATCATAAATGGTTCTTGGAGGAACCTGAAGGTGAAAAGGTTCCCGGAGGAACCTTTCAATATGCTGACGCCCTCTTAATATCAATAGGTTCCACATGACTACTACCACCCATATCAACAGTTTCTCCAAATGTCCACAAAAAACTCCTGCTAAGTGGTAGTCGCTGTTCTCCTGCATTCTTTAGGGAGAAGAACATCTAGGAAAGTTTGCTAGCTAGCTGGCTAATTTTAGCTAATTTTGACCCCATTGGTTCTTGCATGAACAAACCCCCTCTGTCTGAATATCTGGTGACTGACTGCCCATGGTTTTCACTAATTGTCCCAGTTCACCACTTCCATAAGGTCTGTAAAGTCACTCTATTTCCAGCCTGCAGTCATTTGATCCTAGATTTGCTGTTTTCCTTTTCACTGTATGTATTTTCCAATGACAGCCTGTGTTGTGATATCAGCAAGAAAACATTCTGATAAGTGTCATGTTATTATAGGAAGTGACAGTGATTTGCCACTTTTGCAGTTACCTTTTGGTAATTTGACTAGAACATTTCTGATAAAGAAATATTTTCTTTGAGTTCAGGTCTGGTGATTCCCTCCATTGGACGACATGATGTGAATGTCCCCATTCCCTGCTGACCTTGGTGATCAGGAGAACCTCCCCCTTACTTCCCCCACAAACTCACTGGGTCACTCAGGTCTTCCACTGCTGGACATCTCATCATCCAACCCACTGGGTCACTCAGGTCTTCCACTGCTGGACATCTCATCATCCAACCCACTGGGTCACTCAGGTCTTCCACTGCTGGACATCTCATCATCCAACCCACTGGGTCACTCAGGTCTTCCACTGCTGGACATCTCATCATCCAACCCACTGGGTCACTCAGGTCTTTCACTGCTGGACATCTCATCATCCAACCCACTGGGTCACTCAGGTCTTCCACTGCTGGACATCTCATCATCCAACCCACTGGGTCACTCAGGTCTTCCACTGCTGGACATCTCATCATCCAACCCACTGGGTCACTCAGGTCTTCCACTGCTGGACATCTCATCATCCAACCCACTGGGTCACTCAGGTCTTCCACTGCTGGACATCTCATCATCCAACCCACTGGGTCACTCAGGTCTTCCACTGCTGGACATCTCATTATCCAACCCACCGGGTCACTCAGGTCTTCCACTGCTGGACATCTCATCATCCAACCCACTGGGTCACTCAGGTCTTCCACTGCTGGACATCTCATCATCCAACCCACTGGGTCACTCAGGTCTTCCACTGCTGGACATCTCATCATCCAACCCACTGGGTCACTCAGGTCTTCCACTGCTGGACATCTCATCATCCAACCCACTGGGTCACTCAGGTCTTCCACTGCTGGACATCTCATCATCCAACCCACTGGGTCACTCAGGTCTTCCACTGCTGGACATCTCATCATCCAACCCACTGGGTCACTCAGGTCTTCCACTGCTGGACATCTAATTATCCCCAAACCCAACCTTCACCCTTTTTTCAACAGGACATTCTCCAGGGCAGCACACAGACAATGGAACTCCCTGCTTCCATCTGTCTGTGGCAGTTGGTAACCAATGGTTATTTAATTGGTTTAAATTCAAATGTGAACTTTGACCATAGCATACTTTGCTGTCACACCTCGCATGCAAATAAATGTTTCATATTTTGTGGAGTAGGGTGAATAATGGATGTGCCCGAATCAAATCTTTCCAAGAGAGGTGTGGCATCAAAGTAATGCAGTGACCACTTCAAGGTCGTAGGCTTTCATAATATAATATCTATCAAATTTATGGATAATATCCATTTATTTAAATAAAGTGTTAACCACAAAGTATGGGATTGTTGTTTTGTTTTGGATTAATTGTTTTCATGTTTATTCGTGTTGTTTCATGTTTCATGTTTAATATTGACAGATGTGTCATATCAATAAGCTGATTAAACAGCATGAACATTACACAGGTGCACTTTGTGCTGGGGACAATAAAACGGCACTCTAAAATGTGCAGTTTTGTCTCACAACACAACGCCACAGATGTATCAAGTTTTGAGGGAGCATATAATTGGCATCCTGATTGCATGAATGTCCACCAGAGCTGTTGAATGAGAATTGAATGTTGAATGTACATTTCACTACCATAAGCCACCTCCAACATTGTTTTAGAGAATTTGGCAGTACGTCCAACCGGCCTCACAACCGCAGACCACGTGTAATCACGTCAGCCCAGGACCTCCACATCCGGCTTCTTCACCTGTGGGATCGTCTGAAACCATCCACCCGGACAGCTGATGAAACTGTGGGTTTGCACAACCAAATAATTTCTGCACAAACTGTCAGAAACAGTCTCAGGGAAGCTCATCTGCGTACTCGTCGTCCTCACCAGGGTCTTGACCTTACTGCAGTTCGGTGTCATAACCGACTGCATCGGGCAAATGCTCACCTTCGATGGCCACTGGCACGCTGGAGAAGTGTGCTCTTCACAGATTCATCCGGTTTCAAATGTACTGGCGTCGTGTGGGCAGCAGCCAATTCAACTCTATGCGAAGGAGATATGTCGCGCTGCATGAGGCAATTTACATTATAATTAGGCCTACATGAAACATGAAACAACAATATTAAACATTAAACATTAAACAACAATAATAAACATGAAAGCAATAAATCCAAAACAAAACAACAAGCCCATACTTTGTGGTTAACACTTTTTTTAAATGAATGAATATTATATATTCTATAGAAATTATATTATGAAAGCCTACGACCTTGAAGTGGTCATCACGTTACTTTGATGCCACACCTCATTCATGGAGTGTCACGATCGTCATTCGAAGAAATGGGCCAAGGCGCAGCGTGATATGCGTACATTTTAATGAAGTACACAACACTCAAACAAAACAACAAACGATACGTGAAGTCCTACGGTTACAGACACAAACCAAACGGAATAAGATACCACACCACACAAATGCCAAACGGCTACCTAAGTATGGCTCCCAATCAGAGACAACGAGCTACAGCCGTCTCTGATTGAGAACCACCCTGGCCAACATAGAAATACAAAACTAGAACCAAAACCTAGAACACAAAACATAGAAACTAACACCCTGGCTCAACATACAAGAGTCCCCAGAGCTAGGGCGTGACATGGAGGAACCAATGAGGTCAAAACGTTAGCTAGCTACACTAGGTAGAAAAATTAGCCAGCTAGCTAGCAAAACTGTCGTTGACGTTCTTCTCCCTAAAGAAGGCAGGAGAACAGGGACTGTCACTAAGCAGTTTTCTTTTTGTGTACATTTCTAGAAACTGTCATTGTTTTCCAGTGATTGTTGTTGTGTAGCGACCAGTCTGTCTCCAAGGCCGTTCCTGGAATGGAATGTTGATGTGGGTGGTAGCAGTTGTGCAGGAGCCATTGATAATAAGAGGGCGCCAGCATGATTGTGTTCATAAGTGTGTCCTTCTGAAGTAGGCTACATTTTCTTCATGTCATGTGTCTGTATACCTGTCTAAAATACATACATAGAGTTATTGTGATGGTGTAGGCTATATTCAATGGGATTTATTAGACTTTTGCAAATGTAGATGTTCCAAAGGTCCGCATCAGTGGCTTGTAGGCTATGCGTGGAAGCCAGGAGATGCTAAACGTGTTTATGTTAGTTAAGGACAATAAGCATGAGACCGGCAGTTATCTGAATGACAATCACCGGCTGACAGAATGTCATGACCACCACAGTCCTCCGTAACATCAATAAGGGATCATAGCTTTCACCTGGATTCACCTGGTCAGTCTAGGTCATGGAAAGAGCAGGTATCCCTAATGTTTTGTACGCACAGTGTATATCATGTGTATATAATAAATAAACCAACTTGAACTTAAAAGGGAAGGTGGAGGGCAGCCAGAAAGGGAGGGGAAAAGATGGACAGATTTGTGGTTAGATTGTAGGTGAACAAAACATTGAAAATACATAGTCTTAAGTTATGTCCTCAAATGTTATGGAATCTAAAAATATCACATTAGCTGGTAGAACTGACGAATGAAATGAAAATGAATCTTAGAGATCTTATAACTTGATCCATTCTACAAGTCTCATGTCTCTTTATATTCATATACCCTAGGGCATTGGTGCCCAGGACGTCGATCACTGTCGACCGGTCGATCGCAAACTTCTTTCTAGTAGGCCGCATAAAAGTTTTCAAAATGTATGCACTAAAAATATATATTTTGTCAATTCACAGCGTTACCATCGAGTCTGCTTAAAAATAATGAGGTCCACAATTCTGAAGCACCGTATGCTTTTCTTACAGGTTAGCTTCTTTGTTGAATAGTACTGCACAGCCAAAATATTAAAAAAACTCCTTGATTGACATAAAATTGGAAAAACATACATTTGTTTTCCAAATTGTCGCTACCATAGCAACCATCTGCAGTTAGTACGTTTACATTTCCACGCTTGCGAGAACTGTAATAGACCTGTAACAGACCTGTAATAGACCTGTAATAGACCTGTAATAGACCTGTAATAGACCTGTAATATACCTGTAATAGACCTGTAACAGACCTGTAATAGACCTGTAATAGACCTGTAATAGACCTGTAATAGACCTGTAATAGACCTGTAATAGACCTGTAACAGACCTGTAATAGACCTGTAATAGACCTGTTATAGACCTGTAATAGACCTGTAACAGACCTGTAATAGACCTGTAATAGACCTGTAATAGACCTGTAACAGACCTGTAACAGACCTGTAATAGACCTGTAATAGACCTGTAATAGACCTGTAACAGACCTGTAATAGACCTGTAACATACCTGTAATAGACCTGTAATAGACCTATAACAGACCTGTAACAGACCTGTAATAGACCTGTAACAGACCTGTAATAGACCTGTAATAGACCTGTAATAGACCTGTAATAGACCTGTAATAGACCTGTAATATACCTGTAATAGTCCTGTAATAGACCTGTAATAGACCTGTAATAGACCTGTAATAGACCTGTAATAGACCTGTAATAGACCTGTAGCAGAATATTCTTTGTTGTTCCAGTGGTAGATGTTTTTTTACTACGTTTCTTTCTATGAAGTTGTGGTTACATGTTTAATATGAGTGCTGGACCAAGCACCAAGAAACAGAAAATCTACCACTTTCACAGTGAGTGGGAGGAAGATCATTTATTCACCACAACAAATTCAAAATGTGTGTGTCTGATCTGCCATTCAAACGTAGCTCTTGCTAAGGGAAATGTCGAGAGGCATTTCAAAACTGTTCACAAGAAATATGAGCTAAAAGTGAACTATGTAAGAGAAAAGTAAAAGAGTTGAAGTCTCAACTAGCTGCCCAACAATCGATCTTTACAAGGCCCAGCTCAAAGAGTCTCAACTAGCTGCCCAACAATCGATCTTTACAAGGCCCAGCTCAAAGAGTCTCAACTAGCTGCCCAACAATCGATCTTTACAAGGCCCAGCTCAAAGAGTCTCAACTAGCTGCCCAACAATCAATCTTTACAAGGCCCAGCTCAAAGAGTCTCAACTAGCTGCCCAACAATCGATCTTTACAAGGCCCAGCTCAAAGAGTCTCAACTAGCTGCCCAACAATCGATCTTTACAAGGCCCAGCTCAAAGAGTCTCAACTAGCTGCCCAACAATCGATCTTTACAAGGCCCAGCTAAAAGAGTCTCAACTAGCTGCCCAACAATCGATCTTTACAAGGCCCAGCTCAAAGAGTCTCAACTAGCTGCCCAACAATCGATCTTTACAAGGCCCAGCTCAACTAGTCTCAACTAGCTGCCCAACAATCAATCTTTACAAGGCCCAGCTCAACTAGTCTCAACTAGCTGCCCAACAATCAATCATTACAAGGCCCAGCTCAAAAATCAAAGGCAGCCACGATTGCATCATTCCGGATGAGTCGCATACTAGCAAAGCACAAGAAACTGAGTTTTATGAGACTTGTGGTCGTGACTGCGTCACAACGTACATGAAGGTTTCCCACATATCCACAGCTGGCAGCAAACAAGTAATCATCAGTTCAGGGTGCAGCTGCATGCGACCCGATAGTAATGCCTGTGGTAAGTTTGGGATGACTTTGAATATCCCTATGGAGCTACTTAGGGACCATCGGTAAATTACACAATGTTCATGGAACAATATGTAAAAATTACAATAGCTCCAAATTTCAATTACTTAAAAATCTCAAATCAACTATACATTTTAGAAATCCATATACAAATATTGAAAGAATTTAACAAGAAAACGTGAAGATATGCAATATTAAACTATTGTCTTATTTTCATTGTGTAATTTATTGACGGTCCCTAACTGTCCAAAGTCGCAGACCAGCCGGCTGATGCTAATTGGATAAATAATTTGGGAACCTACAAACACACACATGAGACTAGCATTTATTAATTAACCAAATCTAAAATGAGGCCAAATCAGGAAGTTGCCCTTTAAAACTAACTAATGACATGTTGCACCTCAACCTTTCTACCTTTCAGATGATCCAAGGAGGAGGACAGATGACAACAGCAGGCCAGTGGATCCCTTAGAACAGCAGCAGCCAGGGGCAAATGGTAGGGAGGAGGATGATTTAGGTGACCCAGACACAGGCCTTGGGCTGAGGCTGTCACTACATTGTGTCAGACGGTTATTGTCATGTAAAAGACTGTCGGTCTCACAGTAATTTACCGTTAATTAACATAAACACATTTAGCATCTCCAGGCCTCCACTACATACAAGCCGCATACAAGCCGCTGATGCGCGCCTTTGGAAAACCTATATTTAAATTAATAAATTTAATATGTACAATAAATCCATTATTTATGTTAGGCAGATGTAAATAAACATGATATGAAGAAAATGTATTTCAGAAGAACAGAATATGAGTGGCCTACTGTATGTTATCTCTCTATGCTCCATGCCATAGGCTATAGGCTTGTTCATTAAGCAGACAAGACAGGCCTATGCTTATGAGTCCTGGGCCATTATTTTACATTATATGATTTTATAGTAGAATTTATAGTAGATTTTATCATTGAATTTAGCTGAATAAAATAGAAAGGATATTTTTCCCATTCCGGAGCATGTGCTCATATGAAGTAGATATGATGAGCATAAAAGTGATCATTTGAAACAGTTCTTTGGAAACTTCAGCTGTGAATGATACAAACCTGCAAGAAATAATAATCCAAGAACCATTTTAATAATAATTTATAATCCAAGAGACATTTAAATAATAATTTATAATCCAAGAACCATTTTAATAATAATTTATAATCCAATAACCATTTAAATAATAATTTATAATCCAATAACCATGTTAATAATAATTGATAATCCAAGAACCATTTAAATAATAATGTATAATCCAACCTTTCACTGTTATTTTTTCTCTTCACTCGGCCCTGATACTATTATTATTAATAATAATACTAATAATACTCTTCTGAAACCTAGAATATCTTAGAAATAAAAACATATATGGGCTGCATGATGCATCAGAAGAGATTACTCAACAGTCTTGTGGAATTTGACTGCGGTGATGACTGATGACTGATGACTGATGACTGATGACTGATGACTGATGACTGATGACTGATGACTGGTGACTGCAGTCCTGACTGATGACTGATGACTGATGACTGATGACTGATGACTGCAGTCCTGACTGATGACTGATGACTGATGACTGATGACTGATGACTGATGACTGATGACTGATGGCTGATGACTGATGACTGCGGTCATGACTGATGACTGATGACTGATGACTGCGGGCATGACTGATGACTGCCGGGGTGGCAGTGATACAGTCACTGCAACAGCCCTATAGAGGTCCAAAACATTGTTAAGCTGCCTCAGTATCCCCTTGATCGTTTTGGATTGCAAAACTAAAGAGAAACACCAGACAAGACACAAAGACAGCAACAGAAGAATAGGATATGATGGAGAGAGACACACTAGACAAGACACAGAGACAGCAACAGAAGGATAGGATATGATGGAGAGAGACACCAGACAAGACACAGAGACAGCAACAGAAGAATATGATATGATGGAGAGAGACACCAGACAAGACACAGAGACAGCAACAGAAGAATATGATATGATGGAGAGAGACACCAGACAAGACACAGAGACAGCAACAGAAGAATATGATATGATGGAGAGAGACACCAGACAAGACACAGAGACAGCAACAGAAGAATATGATATGATGGAGAGAGACACCAGACAAGACACAGAGACAGCAACAGGAGCATATGATATGATGGAGAGAGACACCAGACAAGACACAGAGACAGCAACGGGAGAATATGATATGATGGAGAGAGACACCAGACAAGACACAGAGACAGCAACAGAAGAATAGGATATGATGGAGAGAGACACCAGACAAGACACAGAGACAGCAACAGAATAATATGATATGATGGAGAGAGACACCAGACAAGACACAGAGACAGCAACAGAAGAATAGGATATGATGGAGAGAGACACCAGACAAGACACAGAGACAGCAACAGAAGAATAGGATATGATGGAGAGAGACACACTAGACAAGACGAGGAAGACATATTGATGGGGAGAGAGGAGTTTCTACCCCTGGGGAGAGAGGAGCTGTTACCCCTGGGGAGAGAGGAGCTTCTACCCCTGGGGAGAGAGGAGCTGCTACCCCTGGGGAGAGAGGAGCTGCTACCCCTGGGGAGAGAGGAGTTGCTACCCCTGGGGAGAGAGGAGCTGTTACCCCTAGGGAGAGAGGAGCTGTTACCCCTGGGGAGAGAGGAGCTGCTACCCCTGGGGAGAGAGGAGTTGCTACCCCTGGGGAGAGAGGAGCTGTTACCCCTGGGGAGAGAGGAGCTGCTACCCCTGGGGAGAGAGGAGCTGTTACCCCTGGGGAGAGAGGAGCTGCTACCCCTGGGGAGAGAGGAGCTGATACCCCTGGGGAGAGAGGAGCTGTTACCCCTGGGGAGAGAGGAGCTGTTACCCCTGTGGAGAGAGGAGCTACTACCCCTGGGGAGAGTGGAGCTGCTACCCCTGGGGAGAGAGGAGCTGCTACCCCTGGGGAGAGAGGAGCTGTTACCCCTGGGGAGAGAGGAACTGCTACCCCTGGGGAGAGAGGAGCTGCAACCAGGAGAGACTGCGACCCTGCTCGGGAAGAGCTTAACGATTGGTGATTGTTGGGGCACGTTTGGTAGGAGCTTCAGTGACAAAAACTGCTCAACTTGCCGATGTTTCACAATGTGCCATGGATGTCTCAGTCACCAGGTCTCAACCCAATTCAACACTTATGGGAGATTCTGGAGAGGCGCCTGAAACAACGTTTTCCACCACCATCAACAAAACACAAAATGATGGAATTTCTCGTGGAAGAATGATGTCACATCCCTCCAATAGAGTTCCAGATACTTGTAGAATGTATGCCAAGGCACATTGTAAGAGCTATAAAGAGACAGGGAGTGGGAGAGAGAACAGGTAGAACCTGATATGGAAATGAGCAGAACAAACTAAAGGAACTTACAACGACCGAATGATCATTCCAGACTCTACTTCTATTGAGAGACATATAAAAGGTAAGACGACGATTGTTATGATATTAATATAGTTGATGATATTGTTATGTGTATTAATATAGTTGATGATATTGTTATGTGTATTCATATAGTTGATGATATTGTTATGTGTATTCATATAGTTGATGATATTGTTATGTGTATTAATATAGTTGATGATATTGTTATGTGTATTCATATAGTTGATGATATTATTATGTGTATTAATATAGTTGATGATATTGTTATGTGTATTCATATAGTTGATGATATTGTTATGTGTATTAATATAGTTGATGATATGTTTTGTGGACAGTGTTATAATAGTTATAATAATATAATGCTACT
The DNA here is from genome assembly GCF_964263955.1 of Coregonus lavaretus. NCBI lineage: Eukaryota > Metazoa > Chordata > Actinopteri > Salmoniformes > Salmonidae > Coregonus > Coregonus lavaretus. Next base: position 78,435,718 of record NC_139989.1, read on the forward strand.
CTCCTTAAAATGTTTTGGATATAAATTAGATGCGTGGGGTGAATTCGTTCTGTTTCCATCTGTGTGCCCCAGGGTGATCGCTCCTACACTATCTAGAATCTAAAAGGTTTTTTTGGCTGTCCCCATAGGAGAACCCTTTGTAGAACCCTTTTTGGTACTAGGTAGAACCCTTTTGGGTTCCATGAAGACTCCTTTCCACAGAGGGTTCTACATGGAAGCCAGAAGGGTTCTACCTGGAACCCAAAAGCGTTCTCCTATGGGGACAGCCAGAGGACCCTTTTGGAACTCTTTTTTCTAAGAGTGTACTGTATCATAGGTCTATAGACTTGACTTCTCAAATCAGGCTTAAAACACAACAAGCAACAACATTTACTCTTCTAATCTACTGTTAACTATTTTCACTCAGGAAGGTATGTTGTGTGAGAGAGAGACTAATAAATACTGTGGAAAGACTAACAACAACTTACACTTCCTCAAAACAGGTTGTGTGTGTTCATTAGTGCCCACCGTAGCAAAACGTTTGGCAACAGAAACCGTTTAGGTCACGTTGTACAGCGTTTGGAGTAAACTGTTTATGCAACATTTTAAAACTGTTGGCTGCTGTGTAAACTAATGAATACGACCCAGGTAGTAGCCTACAACTCGGCTGTTGATGTCTGCCTGATGCTGAAACCTGAACTTAGCCTGAGGGGTTTACTATGATGCTAGCTAGATATACTGGTTTTCTAAAGCTTATCTAGATTTCAGTTAGCTTCACATTCCAGATCAGACTTCACCCATAAGAATATACAGAGCGCTAGTCATCAGGAAGGTGCTCTTTCAGCAGAACTGAAAATATCTCAATGACTTGACATGTTCTGGTTTTGAATTCAGGCTACAAGGTGAGAATCCTGCCAGGAATGATTGTAAAGTGTGTAGAGAAATTAAATGTATGGTGTAATTTTAGTACAGTGAATGGAAGTAAAACACTCAGACCTAACAGTCGACTTCTACTGAGACAGGTTTGTGTCAGTCTAATCATACAAAATGGAGCTAACTGAATGTGGGCAAGTCAAATTCAATATATTCATATATTATAGTTCTACATTTAACATTTCATATGATAACTGTAATTGTATCATAGTTCCACTATAGTGTAGTGATCCTCGCTAAATGAGCCACGTCACAATTCCAACCAAGTAACCCAATTGGCGCCAGTGGTGCGATGCGTAGGTTGTTTGCCTTTTTACAAGTGCAACCTGGGTTCGCTTCCCTGCCCCGCTGTTTGCTACATTGGTGTCAGAAGTAGTATGGTGTCTGTGAGGCCATCAGAATGCACGGCCCGGATGTGTGAGGGGTCTGAGTAGTCGAAGTACGGGACTTGCTTTTATAGGGGGCAGTGTGAGACAGGTTACAATTCCCATCGCAGCAATAGGGTTAACCTAGTTTTGGCCAGCGACCTGGGTTCACTGCCCTGCCCCGCTGTTTGCTACAATATTAATATCACAGGCTACCCGACGTCCGTTGAACAAAGAGACACAACAATATCAGTAAAAGGATTTTAGGATAATATCAGTTAGTGTTTATTTAGAGTTGTCTTCTGGGTTCATCCTTCTAGCTTCCTTTATCAATTGGGTGAAATATAATAAATGACATGGTCTCAAAGTTTGGAGATAACCAGTCCCAGTTTAAATCGCCCATGATTTCCATTTCATTATTTCCCCAGAGCAGCAAGGGAATCTAGAGACTCAACCTTTGCAGAATCAGAATCACCTTTATTCGCCAAGTACATTTGCATGTACATATGTAGGATTTTAATTTGAGCCAGTTTGCTACAGCAGGAAAATATTCCTGCAGCAACAGGAAATGTGAATTATAATTCATGGACATTTTTGTAGCGGTTGATACATTTTTAGTAAGGGAAACTCAAGTCTGCCATTTCTAAGTGGAAATTACAAACTTCAGAAGCCTTTTAAAACCTCAAATACACTACAAGTTTTACATTTACTGCGTTGAGGGAAAGTTATTCTGCAGTGGGGGGTGATCAAATTAAGATCCTACATCTGTACACATAATTCTACATGGTGATTTTTTACATTTTAGTCATCTTATCCAGAGCGACTTAGATACATTGCGAGTGCATACATTTTTATTTTTTATACTGGAATTGAACCCACAACCCTGGCGTTGCAAATGCCATGCTCTACCAACTGAGCTACATCCCTGCCGGCCATTCCCATAATAATTCAAATATCCTGTTGCTGCAGGATTATTTTCCTGCTGTAGAAAACTGGCTAAAATTAAGATCCTACATCTGTAGCAATACACCTCTCTTTGATGTACATGGCTATATATCAGGATTGACTTTTGACCATTTGACATCTTTTATTTACTGTTGTTTAGGCTGGTTGAATGAGTTGCCTATGAAAGCTACTTCATCTGCAAGAGAACAGGCGGCTGCACCAGCGACTGTAAGAAGTTATGTGATTTCCTCATATGAACGTGAAAGTAAGTGTGTAGCCTATGCAGTTACACAATGGCTGTTGAAACTGTGGCACGTATTTCTCGGTAACATTAGAAGTCGGATAAATGTGTTTATATGTAGGAAAGACGGGCAGACTGTCATAGGTCTAGGCTAAACTACAAACTATTATAAGGTCGACGTCAGACATTCAATAGTCAGAGTAGGTTTGAGCTATGATCACTTATCATGCTGACCAACCTGATGGTCTCCGTTTGAAATGGTGTGTAAAATACCATGCCTAGGCTACAAGCTCTGTCCTGCTACTGTGAGGTCTATAACATTATGGGAACTGATCTTAACAGGTTTAGGCTGGTCATCTAGGATATGTAGGCTATAGCTGAGGTATAGACCTCCATCTGTATCAGGACTAGGCTCCTGCTACTGTTACTGTTATAACGTTATGGGAACTGATCTGAACAGGTTTAGGCTGGTCATCTAGGATATAGCTTACATTTACATTTTAGTCATTTAGCAGATGCTCTTATCCAGAGCGACTTACAGTTAGTGAATACATCTTTTTTTTATACTGGCCCCCCGTGGGAATCGAACCCACAACCCTGGCGTTGCAAATGCCATGCTCTATCAACTGAGCTACATCCCTGCCAACCATTCCCTCCCCTACCCTGGACGACGCTGGGCCAATTGTGCGCCGCTCATGAGTCTCCCGGTCACGGCCGGCTGCGACAGAGCCTGGATTCGAACCAGGATCTCTATTGGCACAGTTAGCACTGCGATGCAGTGCCTTAGACCACTGTGCCACTCAGGCCTGATACAGATGAGGTATAGAACTGATCTGAACAGGTTTAGGCTGGTCATCTAGGATATGTAGGCTATAGCTGAGGTATAGACCTCCATCTGTATCAGGACTAGGCTCCTGCTACTGTTACTGTTATAACGTTATGGGAACTGATCTGAACAGGTTTAGGCTGGTCATCTTGGCTATAGCTGAGGTCAGTGGTGATTTTAGCATGTCAATCTTGGTGGGGCAAAACATAAATAAAGGGGGATGCATGCCAGCAAAGCCACTCCACAACACAACACTAAACAATACATTCATTGCACTATAATGGTGACAAACGGTGCCCACAAACTGTTAGGGCCGACATAAAGCAGAGTCCCAACAGCAGAGTTCCAACAGCAGAGTCCCAACAGCAGAGTCCCAACAGCAGAGTCCCAACAGCTGCCCTATAATTTGGCAGCACCCAAGGGGTTTTTATCTGTGGCCAATGACCTTCTTGGATGGGCACTTCTAATGTAACTCTGTGGCAGCACCCAAGGGGCTTGAATTTTCTAGCTCTACCCTTAGACTTGGCGGTGATGTAGTGTCCCCATGAGTGACAGAACACTGAGCCAATCACGAAGCAACGCTCTGTATTTTCTTCTGGCTTTCCCCACCACCACAGAAAGCACTGAGCTAGGCTGAAACACCTGCATTTTGGAGCTGCCTTACTCAAGAAAACTAAAAAGAGACCATGTTTGTATGCGGCTATATTAACTCAATGATATATATATTTTTTTGTATTTTTTGCAAACTGATATGTGACACGTATTAATGCCAAAATAACATGCAAAACAGGAAAGGCCACCTGCCCTTAATGACGGGTCGCTGGTTGAGAGAATGCCAAGAGTGTGCAAAGCTGTCATCAAGGCAAAGGGTGGCTATTTGAAGAATCTCAAATATAAAATATATTTTTATTTGTTTAACACTTTTTGGGTTACTACATGATACCATATGTGTTATTTCATAGTTTTGATGTCTTCACTATTATTCTACAATGTAGAAAATAGTAAAAAATAAAGACAAACCCTTGAATGAGTAGGTGTGTCCAAACTTTTGACCAGTAGTGTATATATTTTTTTACATTGTTAGCAAACTGATATGTGACACGTATTAATGCCACAATAACATGCAAAACAGAATGACAGGTCGCCACTGGCTGAGGTATAGCCTTTCTGTATAGATCACTGATCCCCCCCAGATCAATCAAGCCTGTTTTAGCCCTTCTGTCTACATTCTCAGATACGTTTAGAAAAGAACAGATTCAAAGATAATAAATGGCCGACTTTTAATGAATACAAATAAGTGTGAGACATGGCCTTGTGTTGCTGCACTGTCTATAACTACCTTGACAGTTAACATGGAGAAGAGATGTCACAACTACATATTCATGTGATTGCATTAAATCACCTGACTGTTTCGATATGTATGTTAGTAAATGTTTTATAAGAGATAATGAAAAAATGATAAAAATTTACATTCAAGAATAACTGTGTTAACTACAACCAACATGTTGGATCTGTTTAGGGGTCAGTGGTCTAAAATGAGTCTCTCTGGGGAGAGAGAGGAGGGGGGCCCTGCCTCTAAAATGAGTCTCTCTGGGGAACATAACACCAAAGCTAAGAGGTGAGATTACAATTTTGTTTAAGAATTATAAAGAGTTTATTTCCTAAATGCTATTTCCACCATTTTTCACATGAGTTTTTTAATCAGAAATGGTTGCTTATGTGTACCTTCAATATTACTGTTCTCAGATGTTTAATTAATAGATTTTAGATGTGTATTATTTTTTATTGCAAAACACTATATATCCATTGTTTTGCTAAAATGGATTATTCGTATCCGGTATATTTGACTGTATTATCTGGTTGTCTCACCTAGCTATCTTAAGATGAATGCACTTACTGTAAATCGCTCTGGGTAAGAGCATCTGCTAAACAGGTGGGGCTCTGCCCTGAATGACAGGTCGCCACTGCTCCAAAGCAATTACATGTTGCACAGGAACCACTGACTCCCTGCATGTTTCTATTATCAAGACACCTGCTGGTACCTCTTAACTGGTTAGTACAGCTCATGAGGTGTCCTAAATATCTGCCAACTAGGTGGGACACTTATGAATAAAGAGGCTTCATGCATAGCTTTAATTTATACCCATAAGAGTAGGACTAAAATGGCTTTATTCTCAGCACTTATACGACGCATTTTCTACTCTGAGACGCTTTTTGGATACGTGCCCAGATCTCAAAATCTTGTTTTAAAAAACGAATAATTTTTGTTTGACATAATAAAAAAAGAATATTACTAATGTACCCGACTTTAAAGACTGGGTTTAGTTTATTGTGTTGCTCTGCTAATGTCCGCGTTCTGAAACTTTCCGCGTCCACGTACGGTTTGGCGCCAAGCATATTGTCCAGTTACGCGCAGAGTGGACTGAGGTGATCTTGGGGAACAACGACGGAGTTTGTTAAAGTATTGAGACACCGAAGTTTATTGTTCAATTTGCTTTTTGCGTAATGGTCAGTGACAGCATGAGTGTAGCCAGATCCTTTTCACTCGCTATCCTTGTTTCATCTTGTGCTTCACCGGATTCGTCATCATCCTCGAGAGACAGACGAACAACCTGCTAGCTAGCCAAGCTAGTCGGTACAGCTAGCTAAGCTAGCTACTCTTTACCAGCAGCATCCTAGTTATCCTAGCTACCACTACATCATCACCGGCTGCCTGCATTTCTTGTGGACCGATGGAGCTCCCGGGTTGTTTCTTCCACCTGTTAAATACCGTGGAGGGCTTCTCCCTCTCTCGTTGACGGATGCTGGCCTCTGTCCGGTTCTCCTTTTTTCACTAGATGGACGGTAACTTTAGTGTTTAACCCCTCTGTGTCCAAGGACTGAACTTTTGAATATTATTTTCAGGGTGCCTCAAGTGACATTTTTTACAACGTTTATTTCTGATAAAATTAGTTCATTGCAACTGCCATGGAGCCCGGTTTCATAATATTACCTTCTGTCCCTGGTTATGAAGTAATCTCGAAAAAACAGGCCTTATTTTAGGTCAGTTTTCACCCTACCAGCTCCTATTAGTTCTATTGAGCTCTGTGACACCGACTCGCCTTCAGAAAGTTATATTCCCAGCCCGTTGTTCTGCGTCACAATGCCAGCTTCACTATTGTTATCAATGAGACCTGTCTGCGTTTACCCTGTAGGTTTACCTCAGGTAACTGATTATTAACAAGGTTACGGCTACTTGGTGAGCGTTAACCCTGTAGGTTTACCTCAGGTAACTTATTATTAACAAGATTACGGTTACTTGGTGAGTGTTAACCCTGTAGGTTTACCTCAGGTAACTTATTATTAACAAGGTTACGGCTACTTGGTGAGCACGCACACTGTTCACCTGAGTACATGTTGTGGTCACCAATAGTGAGGTGAGACAGAGTTTAAGAAGCGATGGCTGGCAGATAGCCATCAAACGTTAAACATTTTCTGGTCATGGTTAACCATATTGATCTAATACACTTCATTTCTCAGCTGCCTCACCAATGTCTGTATGTGAATTAATAACTTTTAATTGCTAAATATTTCCAATAGATGGCAGCATAAGACCACGAAGCATCAGTTATAGGCTACAAGCAGCAATATGATTGACATGAAATAGCATGCAACCAAATACTATATGTCCCATGATTTTCTAAAATGGTCACTCATTACTTTAGCTAGCTATATATCTTGTATTAGGCCTGTGATGCTTTTGGAAGAGCAATTAAATAGTGACTATAGCAGGTGTTGAACCCCGGGTAAATAATCACTAGTCAGATGCTCCAACCTCAACCCTAGTATACATGCATTTTTAAATATCTAATATTGCGATTAAACAACCTCGGAATAGATAAGACAAGAGTGCGTCTTCCAGCCCGCCAATAAATTACATCATGCAACCCTCGCGGTTAGCAAATGTACCTCAACATGCCCCTCGCTTGTGCTAGAAGGCAGAGTGCTCGCTCCTGGTTGATGAATCTGACAATAAATGTACTAGGAAAATACGTTTTTCTCGACCAGAGGTGACTAAATTAATGTTCAGGCTTATTGATAATCGTTATAGTAATGAAGTATAATTTCAAAACATGAGCATAAAAACAGCTAATAATAAACATTAATCATCATTATATTATTTCACAGTAATCTGTTAAATGCTTTTTCAGTCGTTCCTCTTGCGTTAGCAGTGTGGAAAGGGACAGTAAAAAGCGTGTGCAGGAGTTTTCTTGTGAGGGGGAGTGGTGGTGTATCCAGGGAGAAAACTAAACTGATCTTCTGAAATTTCATTCGTGGTCTTATGCTACCATCTATTGGAATTATTTAGCAACTGCAGGAGTACTCAATAAAGTATATCCTTACTAAAGTAGGAATTACTCAGAATTGCAAAATATGACATTTTCTAGTTCATTTTACCACTTACAACCATAAAATAACCATTTATAGCATAACAAACAATGAAACTGACATAAACCAAAAACATCATACATTTAGTTAACTATATATATATATATATATATACTATTTATTTAGATGGGTGACATTATCTGCCAAAGTAACACCACTGTAGATAAAGAAGATCTCTCCAGTAGGTGAACCAAAACATTCAAAGGCCATTTTCTCAAAAGTGAGGTTACAAGTTTATCATCTTTCAAAGCAGAATTACTTTCCCAATGTTCCTCAACTGTAGTGTATGATATACCTTTTTCTAGCTCAGTCTCTACTTTTATCCAATTTTGATGTGTAAAACCTAGCAGTACTACTTATTTCTCTGAGAGTGAGGCAGATATATTATTACTGTTTAAAACCTAGCAGTACTACTTATTTCTCTGAGAGTGAGGCAGATATATTACTACTGTGTAAACCTAGCAGTACTACTTATTTCTCTGAGAGTGAGGCAGATATATTATTACTGTGTAAAACCTAGCAGTACTACTTATTTCTCTGAGAGTGAGGCAGATGTATAGCATTTTGCAAAAAACATGATTGTTTGTCTCTCTGAAATGAAACCATCAAGTGATAGATTTTAAATAATCACATGTCTGTCATTGAACAACCATGCCATGATTAGCTACTGAAAAATCACACCAATCTCTTTCATAATTTCTTTAAACAGTAAAAGCTAATTGACCAACATTTCTGAAAATGGATATACAGTAATCCCTCGTTTATCGCGGGGGTTACGTTCCGAAAATGACCCGCGATAAGTGAAATCCGCGAAATAGAAAACTTTTTTTTTTTTACAATTAGCAACTATTACATGTATACAAATACAGTGACTCACGTGTAGGCCGTTTCACTGCTCTTCAGACTGGGCCGCTGCATCCTGACTGCGCTCTGCAGTGTTCTCTTCTTCTGAAGCCCGCGGTGCAGGTGTGTTTGTTCGGGAGAAGAACATAGTGATAGGCAGCTGTTGTCGCTCTTTTTTCTTCTTTGCAAAAAGATCCTTGTACACCGACATGCCACCATCGATTACGTTGGAGAACTGTAATGAACGGCTCATCAAAGGGTCCCATTCCTCAGCTACTCGCTTAAGTTCAGTGGCCATTCGCACCATGGTTGCTAAGCGACCAAGCGTTAGTCCTTCCTCCTCATCTCTCGTGTCCTCTTCTCCCTCTTCTCTTTCATCGTCGCTTTGTGGCTTTGTCATTTCTGCCAGCTCTGCATCGGTCAGCGGCTGTGCGTCTCCATCAATCAGGGCGTTTATGTCATCCGGACTCATGTCATTAAAGCCGTCTCCTCCAATCTGTTTAGCCAGATTCACAGCTGTTTCTACGGCAGAGTGGTGGACCTCGTCAAGCGAGCCTCCGGTTGCGTTTTGCACTGCCTCTGGCCATAGTTTTTTCCAGCAGGCCTTCAGCAGCACTTGCTGAGGGCCCGGCATCCTCTCCCTCTTCCCCGTCACTGACAGCAAAGTTTTCATACAGCATTCTCGCTTTTGTGCAGATAACGTTTGTATCCAGGGTTATGTTTTTTTTCCTGCAGTCATTAGTCCACAGAGCTAATGCCGTCTCCATCCGTACCATGGTCTTGTTGCGGACAGTTACAACCCTTTTTGCATTCGTATTAAAATTGACTGCTGCTGTCGTCCTTATGTTTTTTTCCTCCTTCTTTATGTAACGAACGGAAGATTCATTGATTCCGTAATGGCGAGCAACGGCTGCATAGCTTTTACCTTCCCTTAGCATGTCCAGAAGTTTAACTTTATCTGAGATAGGTAGCATCTTCCGCCGTTTGGGCCCATCCGCAGGTGCTTTTGTCGGTCCAGGCCGTTTCGTCGACATTATGGGTTTAGGAGATGTTCGAAATTACAAGATAATTTGGCCAACTTAATGTAAATTTGCCAAGCTGTTTTATGTACGTACACATAACTGCACGAGACGACAAAATGATAGCACAATTCGTAGCATGTTTTGATACAAGAAGCGGGAGTGAGTTTTTAGCGAATCAGAATGCAGAGCACAATGCACCAAAAAAAAAAAAATGCATTATGAAAATCCGCGAAATAGCGAATCCGCGATAAGTGAACCGCGAAGTGGCGAGGGATCACTGTATAGCATTTTGGGATGAAACTCTTGTTTCCCCATCTGAGCTCAGAGTAGATGAGATATGTAATGTTTGTCTTTGTTGTGTTGAAGCCCAATCAAGCAGGAGAGACCAGCCTCCCCTGTACCCAGCTGTGTGTCCATGAAGAGTGACAAGTCTATGGAACCTCCTATAGAGTTTAGAGAGGGAGACTTTTCTACTGAACAAAGGTAGGAAGAACTCATGGGTCATGGTCAGTGAGTTAAACAACACTGTCTCTAGTCATTTCTCCTCTCCCATTTTCCCATTTCTGTTGGTGCTGTCATCTTCAGGACAGGAACACCGGCTTACTTAACGGAGGAATAAACACATCGTTGGTGTTTTAACCAGAACGGGGGAAATGCCCTTGCTTTATTTTCGCACATGCGCAGTTGTACATTTCTCATAGGGCATGACTGTACCAGTGTAAGAACACAATTTAATAACATATTCGTCTATATGTTAACAATTTATTTTGTTGTTTTCATAATCCATAGGCTAATCCTTTTTTCCATTATCATAGTCCTGAAACAATATTAAACTAACACAACATTCCCTCCCTGTGTGAGTGTGTTAGTGTGTGTGTGTGTGTGTGTGTGTGTGTGTGTGCACTCCCTGGATGAGGAGATGTAATCTCTATCCTCATTGCCTAGTCACTTTTTCCCCTATCTACATGTACATATTACCTCAACTACCTGATACCCCTGCACATTGACTCAGTACTGGTACTCCTTGTATATAGTCTAGTTATTACCTCAACTTCCTGGTACCCCTGCACATTGACTCAGTACTGGTACTCCTTGTATATAGTCTAGTTATTACCTCAACTACCTGGTACCCCTGCACATTGACTCAGTACTGGTACTCCTTGTATATAGTCTAGTTATTACCTCAACTACCTGGTACCCCTGTACATTGACTCAGTACTGATACTCCTTATAGCCTCATCATTGTAATTTTATTATGTTACTATTTCCTTTTTTTATTTAGCGAATTTTTGTGACTTTTTAACTCTGCATTGTTGGGAAAGGGCTCGTAAGTAAGCATTTCACGGTAAAGTGTACCACTGTTGTATTCGGCGCATGTGAGAAATACAATTTGATTTGATTTGAAGCTCATGCGCAGAAATACGTCATTGGGTCTAATGGTCGTCTTGTGCCGAACTGCACATGTGCAGGCCGTCAAATCAAAGGCACTCCTTCGATATAAAGTTGTTTATGACTAACATGAAAATGTGTCAGTTTGTTAAACTCCTTAAGACAGAACATTTCCAAATTAACAACTATGGAAGTCATTTTTACCTCTCATTGACTTCTTAAACCCCAAACCCTGGCCTGGTCTGCTTCATATGTATTCCCATAAGACATTTTTTTACATCAGCAGTTGTCACAAAGTGCTTATATAGAAACCCAGTCTAAAACCCCAAAGAGCAAGCAATGCAGATGTAGAAGCACGGTGGCTAGGAAAAACTCCCTAGAAAGGCAGGAACCTAGGAAGAAACCTAGAGAGGAACCAGGCTCTGAGGGGTGGCCAGTCCTCTTCTGGCTGTGCTGGGGGGAGATTATAAGAGGATATGGCCATTATGGCCAGATCGTTCTTCAAGATGTTCAAATGTTCATAGATGACCAGCAAGGTCAAATAATAATCACTGTGGTTATAGAGGGTGCAACACGTCAGCACCTCAGGAGTAAATGTCAGTTGGCTTATCATAGCCGAGCATTCAGAGGTCGAGACAGCAGGTGTGGTAGAGGGAGAGAGAGAGGGTCGAAACAGCAGGTTCGGGACAAGGTCGCACGTCCGGTGAACAGGTCAGAGTTCCATATCCGCAGGCAGACCAGTAGAAACTGGATCAGCAACACTGCAAGGTATCACGTCCGGTGGAGCATGTATCGATACTGATAGGATCGAAAGAAAGGGAGCGCTGCTCTCGGATCAGTTTTCTCCATTAAAATCGTTCCATATAATTATTTCACAATGCTGATAACAGATCAGCTTCTAGAAAGATATTACTACCTACGGCTGCAAATATTGAGGCGGCTCATTCTAAATCACAGATTTGGCACATCATTGTTCACATGTTAGGCTACATATCATTAAATATATTGAGACAAATTACAGACAGTAGCCCACAAGTAGTAAAATAAAACTAAATATATTGAACATTGAATATATTCCAATATGATTGAAATAGGCCTATAGCCTACTGTTTATATTTTAATACAGTCATCTCTGTTTTCATTTGAAGCAAATTTGTGTACTTCCCTTGGTTGAATCAATTGCAAAGACATTGGCAACTTTGTATTTGTAGTCAACTTTGTTCTGAATTTATCTGCGGTCACAAAGAGACGGATAAACCATGTGATTCTATGTTTAGCGGAGATCTTCTGTGTATAAAGTGACGCGGGAGGGCAAAAAAGCATCTAACGACGCACTTGGCTGTTCTACAAGTGGTCTGAGGCAGGTGTTAGAATATGAGCATTTTCAAGTGCAACGTTAATAACGATGGTTTTGGGAAACAGCTCAGAGATTTAACAATGCTCCTACGAAGGTTCTAACGATTAACTTAGCCTTAAGATGCTTTTGGGATACCAGGCCCTGGACAAAAACATCTGCTAAATTCAAAGGTAAATGTTTTACATACAGATCTCATATTACTGGATTAATTTTTTAAACAATTTTTTATATTGATTTTACAAATGTATCATGTGTACAGTTCTTTATAAAAATAATTTTTGTTTGACATAATAAAAAAAGAATATTACTAATGTACCCGACTTTAAAGACTGCTTTTAGTTTATTGTGTGGCAGTGCTCATGTCCGCGTCCCTGTACAGAACTGTCCGCGTCCACGTACGGTTTGGCGCCAAGCATATTGTCCAGTTACGCAGATATTGGGGAATAACGACGGAGTTCGTTACAGTGTTGAGACGCCGAAGTTTATTGTTCAATTTGCTTTTTGCGTAATGGTCAGTGACAGTATGAGTGTAGCCAGATCCTTTTCACTCGCTATTCTTGTTTAATTGTGTGGTTCACCGGATTCGTCATCATCCTCGAGGCACAGACGAATGACCTGCTAGCTAGCCAAGCTAGTCAGTACAGCTAGCTAAGCTAGCTACTCTACCAGCAGCATCCTAGTTATCCTAGCTACCACTACATCATCACCGGCTGCCTGCATTTCTTGTGGACCGATGGAGCTCCCGGGTTGTTTCTTCCACCTGTTAAATACCGTGGAGGGCTTCTCCCTCTCTCGTTGACGGATGCTGGCCTCTGTCCGGTTCTCCTCTCTTCACTAGATGGACGGTAACTTTAGTGTTTAACCCCTCTGTGTCCAAGGACCAAACTTTTAAATAATATTTTCGGGCGCCCCAAGGTTTTTACCGTGTTAGAAATTGCGTAATTCAAATCTGGTATTGGAATAATAGAAAACATAATCAAGAGATATTCAATCCAAGCTAAATTTATTATATGCAAAATGTATGTATGATAAGTATGATGGTTCGTATACGGGCTCACTGAAATACCACGCAGGGCAGACTGTCACGCCCTGGCTCTGGGACTCTGTTATGTTGAGCCAGGGTGTGTAGTTTCTATGTGTTTGTGTTTCTATGTCGTTATCTAGCTCATGTGTTTCTGTGTTGGCCGGGGTGGTTCTCAATCAGAGGCAACGAGTATCAGCTGTTGCTTGTTGTCTCTGATTGGGAACCATACTTAAGCAGCCTGTTTTCCACAGTGTATTGTGGGATCTTGTTCCTGTGTGGTTTGTGTTAGACCGAGGACGTCACGTTATCGTTTGTTGTTTTGTTCGTGGAATCATTAAATAAAAAGTATGTTTGCCTTCAACGCTGCGCCTTGGTCCTCTGTTCCCTACGATCGTGACAGAAGATCCCACCATAACAGGACCAAGCAGCGTGTCCAGGAGCAGACAGCCTGGACATGGGAGGAGATATTGGACGGGAAAGGGTTCTGGACTTGGGAGGAGATCCAGGCCGGTATGGATCGCCGTCCGTGGGAGGAGACGGTGGAGGCGCGCCTTAGAGAGGAGCAGCGGTGCCAACCGGGTCGACGTCGGACACGCAAGAGGCAACCCCAAGAAATGTTTAGGGGGGGGCACACGGCATGGACGACGGGGCTGCTGGAGGCAGCTACAGGGCGAGTTTGGGGATTAGGAGAGGAGGCCACCGGGTTTGGGATGCCGGAAGGGAGGTTGGCAGAGCCTAGAGGTAGAGCAGAGCCAACTCCCCGTACTCAGGCTAGGCAGCGTGAGACTGGGCAGGTTCCGAGGTATGCGGAGCTGCGTACTGTGCCGCGAGTGGTCCGGCACAGTCCGGTACGTCCTGTGCGAGCACCACGCACGTGTCGTGCGAAGGTGGGCATGCAGCCAGGACGGAGTGTGCCGGCTCAGCGCTCGTGGCCTCCAGTACCCCTCCTCGGTCCCGGATATCCTGCGCCAGTGTCACGTGCTGTTGTGCCAGTACGTGTACACAGCCCTGTACATCCTGTGCTGATGCCTCACACAGAGTGTGTGAAGATAGGCATTCAGCCAGGACGGGTTGTGTCAGCTCTTCGCTCCAGGCCTCCAATCCTTCTCCACAGCCCGGCCCGGCCTGTTCCTGCCCCTCGCACCAAGCCAATGGTGCGCGTCGCCAACCCAGTACGGCCCATTCCTGCTCCCCGCACCAAGCCTGTGGTGCGCATCGTCAGCCCAGTCCGGCCCATTCCTGCTCCCCGCACCAAGCCTATGGTGCGCGTCGCCAGCCCGGCCCGGCCTGTTCCTGCTCCCCGCACCAAGCCAATGGTGCGCGTCGCCAGCCCGGCCCGGCCTGTTCCTGCTCCCCGCACCAAGCCAATGGTGCGCGTCGCCAGCCCGGTCTGGCCTGTACCTGCTCCCCGCACCAAGCCTGTGGTGCGCATCGTCAGCCCGGCCCGGCCTGTTCCTGCTCCCCGCACCAAGCCAATGGTGCGCGTCGCCAGCCCGCTCCGGCCTGTTCCTGCTCCCCGCACCAAGCCAATGGTGCGCGTCACCAGCCCGGTCCGGCCGGTTCCTGCTCCCCGCACCAAGCCTGTGGTGCGCATCGTCAGCCCGGTCCGGCCCGTTCCTGCTCCCCGCACCAAGCCAGGGGTGCGCGTCGTCAGCCTGGTCCGGCCCGTTCCTGCTCCCCGCACCAAGCCTGTGGTGCGCTTCGTCAGCCCGGTTCGGCCCGTCCCTGCTCCCCGCACCAAGCCTGTGGTGCGCGTCGTCAGCCCGGTCCGGCCCGTGCCTGGGTCACCGGTGCCTGGTCAGGTACCGGTCAGCTGCTCCACACCGGAGCCTAAGCAATCCGCTCCAACGATGTCCAGTCCAGCTCCAGCCAGCGGGCCAGACCGGACATGGGGCGCTACGGGGGGATTGTTGGAGGGTGGTGGTCAAGCCCGGAGCCGGAACCGCCTCCGAGGAGGAATGCCCACCCAGCCCTCCCCTGTTCGGTTTATGTTTAGGCGCGGTCGCAGTCCGCGTCTTTGGGGGGGTACTATCACGCCCTGGCTCTGGGACTCTGTTATGTTGAGCCAGGGTGTGTAGTTTCTATGTGTTTGTGTTTCTATGTCGTTATCTAGCTCATGTGTTTCTGTGTTGGCCGGGGTGGTTCTCAATCAGAGGCAACGAGTATCAGCTGTTGCTTGTTGTCTCTGATTGGGAACCATACTTAAGCAGCCTGTTTTCCACAGTGTATTGTGGGATCTTGTTCCAGTGTGGTTTGTGTTAGACCGAGGACGTCACGTTATCGTTTGTTGTTTTGTTCGTGGAATCATTAAATAAAAAGTATGTTCGCCTTCAACGCTGCGCCTTGGTCCTCTGTTCCCGACGATCGTGACAAAGACAGAGAACTGATCCATTGTTACAGGTTCTTCTTCAAATACTCTGACAGAGATAGTTCCCACTCCCTGCTGGCCAATCAGAGTAGAGACTGAGCGTGGTTTAGACTTACTCAGCCAATCCGTTGGCGCACAGGCTGGTCCCAGACCCTTGGCGCTCCACTGTTGCACCCTGTTGCCAGGCATAAGTTTTTATCATAACAACCTGTAGAGTCAGCACCCATAGACACCGTTCCACTGTACTCTAAGTACCTACGTTCAAGGACGGTTCACAGACAACAAAGAGGCAGTGTTCGTATCTGTGAGAAATATAAGTCTTATCTAATATAATAATATAATAATATAATTATATTATTATAGGATTATCTCATCCTACCCCCTAACGTTCCTTACATGAATCACAGCTTGTTACGTGAAACAATTTATATCAGTACAGTACAAACCTTTTATGCTTTAATCATTAATGCATTCTTTCTAAATTAGTCATCCCATCCAGTTATGAGAAAATAGATACCCACAATCCCCCTTTTCATACCCACTGGGTGTGAACCAAAATAAGAAAACACAGGGTTTCACTCATTAAAATACAATACAAACAAAAAGAATCACACTTTTATTAATAGGCAATAATGATAATAAAAAATAAAAACCCTCAGTCCTTCCATCTACACCCAACTTGTAAACGTTTGGCTACCAGTCACCCAGGAACTTCAAACCTTCACATAAGGAAAGACAAACATTCACAATGGTTAACTTGATTAATAAAGTAAATTTTGGCCCCCTTTAGACACCCTCTAGGGTGTCACTCCACCAAGCCTGGTAGGTCATATCCTTCATTCCTTAGGTCGGAGTCCGAGATTGGGCCGTATCTCACCATCTGTTTGGAAACCACCTTCTCCATCTCCTTTCTCACCAACCATCAGACACAGGGAATAAGACAATATCCACAAAGAACAAGTATACCCATAGAAGCTATAACTTCACCCAAAATAGTTACAACAATAGTTTTCCATTTACCAAACATGTTATCAAACCAACCGTTTAGTGAGCTATCAATACCAGAGTTCTCAGCCAGCCAGCGTGGTGAGTCCCTGAAGCGCTTTGGTCACGGACCCGTCCGGTGCTGTATTGTTGGATATGAAAGTACAGCACATAGATCCAAACAGAACACAAACTCCGCCCCGCTCAGCCAAAAGCATATCTAAAGTTATTCTATTCTGCCATACCATTAAGCTAGTTGCCGCTGTCTGCTCAGCTAATCCCTTTATTGCATCACGAGTGTGGTTTATAAATCTTTTCTGATTATAGTAAATATAATTTATCCAATCTGCGTTTTTATTAATTGTTGACCACCAGAAAAGACTTGATTCAAACCCAGCTGCGATCTGATTCCTAGCTTTGAATTCTTCTGGAACCCCTCGAGGTACTCCTATCCCATCAATATATATCCTTTCATCAAAGGATCCCGGGAGGAGGTCCCACTTTCTACGTGACAACTCACCAGTCTCTGACACATTTGATTGTTTGCGTATGTAGGTGAGTTCACCATCTGTTATCACCACACAACCACCAGATGTCAGCACGGGCCTGGTTTTGGCTCCTAAAATCCTCTGGCTGCAACAAAGAGGAGAGATTAGTCATGGTCTCTTTAGTTGTGACATTCTCTGTGTGGGAGCAGGAGCTAAGATGTCCTACCCTGTATCCTATCTTATTAGTCCTAGAAAAACAATAATAAGAATCCCCTGACACTTCAAATGGAGGCAACCTAGGTCGGGGTGACTTTGTTTTTGGGGGATACAGATAGTGCAAGTTACTACAAGACTCCATCACCACATTCCCAGGTGGCTTGAACAATTTAATCATGGAGGATAAACCTGACAGAGAATTAAAGCCTGTCAAGGGGAACGTAGTAGTTGTTAACCTTGGTTTGGCTGTCCCACAGGCATAACAGTCCTCTTTAGACATAGTTCTTGCCGTATACTGAATCCATTCCAACCACAGGTTAAGATCTCTATAACCCGTCTCCACCTGTACTACTTCCTTCAGGTCTATAGTTTGCACTATCTTCACCACAGCCCCGGTCTCACTAACGCCCTCAGAGAGGTTTACTCTATAGGGTGCCCCAGTTGAAGAGGATATCTCACTTGTTCAGGTCTGTAACCTGTTTTAGCGTAATTCAGACTTTCAGACAGTACCTACCCTTATATGGGTCGCACTGCAATTTCTGGTAATTCCCTACTTTCACAATACTACACCTGTCCTTAAACTGTGTATGAGCAACTACATAGTCCCAGGATGTACATGGTGACATACATATATATCTCCCATCCTTTACGATACTACCAGCCAGTAGTCCCCAACTCGTCCGCAAAGACCTCAAAAGGTGATGTTCCCACTCCCTGCTGGACAATCAGAGTAGAGACTGTAAAAAAAATGTGATGTCCTTCCCTAAAGTCCCTAGTACTTCCCCTTTCCCTACGTCTAGCTGTCTCCTATGCCTTTGTAGACTGTGCTCAGGTATTATTTTATCAACTTGTGTTAGGTTAACTACTACTTCTGGCGGATCAGGAGGGTTTGAGTGTGTTAGGAATATGGCCCCCACAATCAGACAGCTACCTACCGTCAGGAGACCTGTGAATCCCCACCCTCGCCCTGAGAACATGTCAGACGCCAGAGGCCAACCCATTGCTTTACCTTCTATTGAACTCACACAGGGATGATCAGACAGGGTAAGGGAATCTTTGTTAAGGAGCCAACCCCCGAGTTCTCCTAACTCTGTGTTTGTTCGTCAGGTGTAGCTGGGTTTACCTTTTTGCAGTGTGTGACATGCACCCAGGTGGATCTTTCAGCGATTCTTACAGCGAAGGCCGTCACCAACAGGACCTGATATAGACCTTCCCAACGGGGCTGCTTCCAGTTTTTCTTCTTTAGGGATGCTCACCAGTCTCCTGGTTAGATAGAGTGGGTCACCTTCTCCTTTAGTTCACCTGTGGGGCACAAAACCTCTGACATACGGGTGTGGTTAATAAACTATCTTCACACATACATGTTCAGCTCTCAATTTCTATTCTTGTTGGTTTTTTTTTAGTATTTTGTCCTCTCCTTCGTATATATTTAATCCTACCATCCCCCTTTTGACACATGATTTGCCCATGTGTCAATATTACCACCTACCTAAACAATCACTTAGGTAATATTGGTAATTCATTATCCAATTGTCATCCCTCCACTCTCTCTTCTGTTATTTTATGGTTCAAATCATATATATTATTACCAAATTATAATCTTCTTCACACTTTTCACAGTATTATAAATTACCCTCAACTTAGTAAAATAAACTATCTTAAAGTCCACTTTTCATGCCTTTAGAATGTACTAGTGTGGATGATTAATTAACACCAGAAAGTTAAAACAGAGTTCAGAGGCCATTGAAATCATTCAACGAACTGTTCCATCCCATAGTGTACTAAACATTACCATTATTCTAAATATTTCATAAATGTTAGTTATCCCAAGTGTTCATTAAGTCCTCATGACATTCATTCTCATAAGAAATCATATATACCCCAAACTCAGCCAAAACCTAAAAAACTCCATAAAATTCACTGTGCGTGCTCCTCTAAGACCTATCACCCTTGACCTGCTGAAAACCCACCAAAATTGAAACAACAAGGCTTTATAAACATCATAATAGGTGTGTTGTTTTTTGTTTGAAAAACCCAATTTGAAAAACAACAACCACAAATAGCCAGGCCTCACTTGATTTGGTAGCTCACTTTTATGACCTAAATACTGCCTAACTTCACTACTGCTCCCCCTAGCCCTGGGCAACATTCCAATGAGATGAGCTAATCTCTTTCTCCTGGTTATAATCTAAAAATGGTAGTACACACAAAACATGATACAGATATCCCCAGTCCTAACCCATCAATCATTGTTTGTATCAATCTAATTCCTCATAACTAATCCATAAAACCACTCAAAATTCATAGAGTATACAATGATTATTTAATTGATTACCCTAACTCTGCTACATGTGATCTCATCTCAAATGATCCATTATCAATTATTTGTTCAACCCCCTAGGAAAATCTGTCTCCCCTTCTATTGTTCCTGTCCCCCCTGTAAATGTAATATTTCAGTTTTTAGCCAATACAATCACGGTTACATCAAATGTTCCCTCAGTTAATGGTATTTTCTCCCTAATATTTCATACTCTTCCTCTTTCCCTAAATTAGATTTAATCCCTTGCCTTTCCTCTACTATCCTTCGATCATTAATGGATCAATGATAATAACTGTAATAACTATTAATAATAATTGTAATAACTATTTCACATTAAATTGTGCCTTTTTTCTGATAATGTTATAATTGTAGCCTATTCCATCACTTTAGTTTATAACAAATCCAGAACCCACCACAGGCTGGCGCTATTCCCCCAGCACAACAGCCAATGCCACTTGCTTCCCCGTAACGAAAATAAATTATCGTTCTAAAATTTACGTCATCACCCCCCGTCTAGCCAGCCCTCTCATCTCAAACACCCTAGTATGAAAAATAAAACACACTCTCTAACAGCGTTCTGCATTTACCTCTATCATCGGGTTTAAAAACTAACGTAACAACATTAACCATCCTCTATTGCTGTAGTAACGTCTTGTTTGGTTCAGTTTATTTATTACGGAGTGTCCATAATACTATAATAATACATAATCGAATTCCCCTCATGCATACAGATTTCACCTTATGCCATTGAAATGCCAAATAAACCATAATAGTTCAATGGAGCCCCCTATTCGCTCTCCCCTACCTATACATTACTTCCACAACCACATTAGTTATGGTCCGATTACCCATGAAACCTTATCACATGATCAAACAACGGCACAACCTTAAACTCATATGGGGCGGCAGGCAGCTTAGTGACCAATAGTGCCGCGCCAACAACCGAGATGTCGCCGGTTTCAATCCCCGAGCCGACCAGGCGAAAAATCTGCCGATGTGCCCTCGAGCAAGGCACTCAACCCCAATCGCTCCTGCAAGTCGCTCTGGACCAGAGCTTCTGCCAAATTACCAAAAATGCAAATGTAAATATTGTCTACTTTCTCACCCATGATGTACGTCTACGTTCAAGTGAGCAAGTTCATACGTATATATCGTCAGAAACCCACAGGCACCTCTCAAACAATCGCCCCGTGGTGTTCCCAGCCAACTCCCAGTCTTTCCTGGCTCCAAAAGCCACACTTTCGCTGTCTCCAGCCCCTTCCCTCGCAACTCTCTCTTTCCGTGTCCAGTGGGAGTAGGCTCTTTTGAGGAGCTAGTGTTTCCAATATTCTGCCGTTATTTAAGGTACTTTAGTCTATTTATTTAAATAAAATCATTCCCACCTAATTAGTTAAAGTTGGTGCATATTTATATTTAAATGATAAACCAAATTATTTCGGTCTAATTATTTAACCAGAATTTTGCAGGGTCAAACATCAAACGTTAAATTAAAGAATAAACCAAATTGCTTCAACTTAATTATTTAAAACCAGTATCATGCTATTTCAAACACCAATGTTACAGTTCAGTTATATCAGTTCAAACGTTTCAGTTTAGTCATACTAGTTATTCATTATTTTACCTTTATGTTCCCAATTGTTATTAACAGGTTATACGGTTTAAGCAACCACAAACCCAACAGTTATTCACAAATTATACAGTTTGGACAGCCACAGACGTCTTTAATTCCTAATTAGTTTTCTATCAAGGTATACAGGTTTATTAATTTTAGTAACCCGTATTCACTCTTTTATTTCGTCTGGGATCATTCGCACTCTCATTTATACAACACCCTATACTTTAAAGTGCCGCTTCTGATCCTAGCCATATCTAGCCCTCTGATACGTGTCAGTAGCATATCACCTTTAACCAATTATTCCCTACGCCTCCAGTTCTCACCACTAGTGATCCTAGCCTGGAGTCGACTAAAATGTAAGTGCCCCTATGATCCTAGCCGTATCTAGCCTTCTGATACGTGTCAATAGCTCAACACTTTTAAGCCAATAATTCCCTACGCCTCCAGTTCTCACCACTTGTGATCCTAGCCTGGAGTCGACTAAAATTGAAGTGCCCCTATGATCCTAGCCGTATCTAGCCTTCTGATACGTGTCAATAGCGCGACACTTTTAAGCCAATAATTCCCTGTACCCCCAGTTCCCACCCCCAGTTCCCATCCAGGGGATTTCAGTATTTTTCCCCGATCCTAGCCGTACCTAGCCTTCTGGTACGTGCCGGGGAAACAATACTCTATGGTACCAAGGTTTAACATCACATTCACCACAGGTTTACATGTGACAATTTGGTGCTTATCTACTCATAATAGTTTCATAATTTAGTTCACTTACATCGAACAGGTGTTTCACAAAATTAATTTGGATAAAGCCAATGTGCAGAACTTTAGTTATATAACAATAGGTGTCTGCTTACCTTTTTTTTTTAGTAGTCCGGACTCTTTGTGAAACACCGTCCAATGACAGAGATGTCCAAATGGGCCGGACGATATCCAGCGAAGTCCCTTTACCAGATCACGTCGGAGGTCACCAATTGTTAAGTTGCGTCAATTCAAATCTGGTATTAGGAACAAAAGAGGTCAATACACGTCTTCTAAGATATACTAGTATTTTAATTAATGCAAAACCTTCAATGGTAAATTTGATGTTCATATATACGGGTCCACTGAAATACCACGCAGGGCACTCAGAGAACTAATCCATTGTTATGAGTTCTCCTTAAAATACTCTGACAGAGATAGTTCCCGCTCCCTGCTGACCAATCAGAGTAGAGACTGAGCGTGGTTTAGACTTACTCAGCCAATCCGTTGGCGCACCGGCTGGTCCCAGCCTCTTGGCGCTCCACTTGTTGCACACTGTTGCCAGGCATAAGTTTTTATCATAACAACCTGTGGAGTTAGCACCCAAAAGACACCATTCTGCTGTACCTACGTTCAAGGACGGTTCACAGAAAACAAAAAGGCAGTGTTCGTATCTGTAAGAAATACAAGTCTTGTCTGTCCTACCCCTAACGTTCCTCACATGAATCACAGCTGGTTATGTGAAACAATTTATATCAGTATAGTACAAACCTTCTACGCTTATCATTAATGCATTCCTTCTAAGCTATTCATCACATACGGATCCAATTATGAGAAAATAGATCCCCACACAAGCTAGTCGGTACAGCTAGCTAAGCTAGCTACTCTACCAGCAGCATCCTAGTTATCCTAGCTACCACTACATCATCACCGGCTGCCTGCATTTCTTGTGGACCGATGGAGCTCCCGGGTTGTTTCTTCCACCTGTTAAATACCGTGGAGGGCTTCTCCCTCTCTCTTGATGGATGCTGGCTTCCTACGCTCCCTCTGTCCAGTTATCCTCTCTTCACTAGATGGACGGTAACTTTACCATTTAACCCCTCTGTGTCCAAGGACTGAACTTTTGAATATTATTTTCGGGGCGCCTCAAGTGACATTTTTTACAACCTTTATTTCTGATAGAATTAGTTCATTGCATCCGCCATGGAGCCAAGTTTCATAATATTACCTTCTGTCCCCTACCTGTCCCAGACCTGCTGTTTTCAACTCTTAATGATCGGCTATGAAAAGCCAACTGAGAGACCTGAGCCCTAGGACCATACGTCGGGACTACCGGCCGTGGTGACTCCTTGCTGTCCCCAGTCCGCCTGGCCTTGCTGCTATTCCAGTTTCAACTGTTCTGCCTGCGGTTATGGAACCCCTACCTGTCCCAGACCTGCTGTTTTCAACTCTTAATGATCGGCTATGAAAAGCCAACTGAGATTTATTCCTGATTATTATTTGACCATGCTTGTCACTTATGAACATTTTTGAACATCTTGGCATGGTTCTGTTATAATCTCCACCCGGCACAGCCAGAAGAGGACTGGCCACCCCTCATAGCCTGGTTCCTCTCTAGGTTTCTTCCTAGGTTTTCGCCTTTCTAGGGAGTTTTTCCTAGCCACCGTGCTTCTACACCTGCATTACTAGCTGTTTGGGGTTTTAGGCTGGGTTTCTGTACAGCACTTCGAGATATTAGCTGATGTAAGAAGGGCTATATAAAATAAAATTGATTGATTGATTGATGAAGTAATCGCGAAAAAACAAGCCTTATGTTTGGGCATTTTTCACCCTACCAGCTCCTATTAGTTCTATTGAGCTCCGTGACACCGACTCTCCTTCAGAACGTTCTATTCCCAGCCCATTGTTCTGCATCACAATGCCAGCTTCACTATTGTTATCAATGAGAGCTGCCTGCGTTAACCCTGTAGGTTTACCTCAGGTAACTTATTATTAACAATGTTACGGCTACTTGGTGAGCGTTAACCCTGTAGGTTTACCTCAGGTAACTTATTATTAATACGGTTACGGCTACTTGGTGAGCGTAAACCCTGTAGGTTTACCTCAGGTAACTTATTATTAATACGGTTACGGCTACTTGGTGAGCGTAAACCCTGTAGGTTTACCTCAGGTAACTTATTATTAACAAGATTATGGCTACTTGGTGAGCGCGCACACTGTTCACCTGAGTACATGTTGTGGTCGCCTATAGTGAGGTGAGACACAGTTTAAAAGGCGATGGCTGGCACGTACCCATCAAACTTTAAACATATTTTGGTCATGGTTAACCATATTTGTTTTAAGAAAAAAGTGTACAATCTAAACAAAACACATGTCCCTGTCCTCTTTTTCAGGATGTGGCCGATTTAAACAGCCAGAAGACATTTTTTAATTAAGAAATAACCCTTTTTTTTACGACTTGTTTCGAAATGTCTGCTGGGTAATTTGATATGTATCGAAATCTTCGTTTGTAGGCATTGAATTGAGCAAATGCTGCGCAGGTTCACTGAGTTGCAAACCCAACAGTTATTCACAAATTATACAGTTTGGACAGCCACAGACGTCTTTAATTCCTAATTAGTTTTCTATCAAGATATACAGGTTTATTAATTTTAGTAACCCGTATTCACTCTTTTATTTCGTCTGGGATCATTCACACTCTCATGCATACAACACCCATATTTTGGTCATGGTTAACCATATTTGTTTTAAGAAAAAAGTGTACAATCTAAACAAAACGCATGTCCCTGTCCTCTTTTTCAAGATGTGGCCGATTTAAACAGCCAGAAGACATTTTTTAATTAAGAAATAACCCTTTTTTTTACGACTTGTTTCGAAATGTCTGCTGGGTAATTTGATATGTATCGAAATCTTCGTTCATAGGCATCAAATTGAGCGAATGCTGCGCAGGTTCACTGAGTTGCAAACCAAATGGGTATAATGGGTGATTGTTGTCTAATTGGGTGGTCTAGCTAATGGATTTGTAGATCAGACGCAGTTGCTACCTCAGACTATGAGCCTATCACGTGTCGTGAATGAGGTATGTAGTACCCACATACGGCCACAAGGAGGAGCAAGAGTGCCATAAACCCATACTGTTTTTTGCCATATAAACCCTAAACCTAACAATCAATCAAATGTATTTATAAAGCCCTTTTTACACCAGCAGATGTCACAAAGTGCTATACAGAAACTCTAACCCTACGTATAACCTATTTTAGCCGTAACCCCTAATTCTAGGGTAGGGTAGCCTAGAACACTTTTAGAAACTATTTTAGTAATAATATTATCTTAGTAAATACAATTATAGTATTACATAGCGTTTTGATTTTTTTGTTAATCAAAACCTGTCAACGCATTTTGCTTTTTTTGTTATTTTATTATATGTATAATTGCAAGACAGAACGCTTGATAAACAAGACATTCGTTTTATAAATGTGGTTTGAACTGGGTGACCTAGTAACCTCTATGTGAAAGTCCAGCAATTGGCGTGGGATAGGTGGGGCAGGTTTGAGACTGATCTAAGGAATTAACAAGAAAAATACACTTTATTCTCAGCTGCCTCACCAATGTCTGTACGTGAATTAATAACTTTAAATTGCTAAATTTCCAATAGATGGCAGCATTAGACCACGAAGCATCAGTTATAGGCTACAAGCAGCAATATGGGGAGTGGTGGTGTATCCAGGGAGAAAACTAAGCTGATCTTCTGAAATGTCATTCGTGGTCTTATGCTTTCATCTATTGGAATTATTTAGTAACTGCATTAGTACTGAATAAAGTATATCCTTACTGAAGTAGTAATTACTCAGAATTGCAAAATCTGACATTTTCTAGTTCATTTTACAACTTACAACCATAACATAACAATTTATAGCATAACAAACAATGAAACTGACATAAACCAAAAACCCCATACATTTAGTTAACTATATATATATATATATACTATTTATTTAGATGGGTGACATTATCTGCCAAAGTAATACCCCTGTAGATAAAGAAGAGCTCTCCAGTAGGTGTACCAAAACTTTGAAAGGCCATTTTCTCAAAATTGAGGTTACAAGTTTATCATCTTTCAAAGCAGAATTACTTTCCCATTGTTCCTCAACTGTAGTGTATGAAATACCTTTTTCTAGCTGAGTCACTACTTTTATCCAATGTAAAAAACATAATTTCAAAAGTTGCTACATAAGACCGAATCGAGCCGGTTGGTCACATTTGCAGCAGTACTACGTATTTCTCTGAGAGTGAGGCAGATATATATTATTACTGTGTAAAACCTAGCAGTACTACGTATTTCTCTGAGAGTGAGGCAGATATATATTATTACTGTGTTAAACCTAGCAGTACTACTTATTTCTCTGAGAGTGAGGCAGATATATATATATATATATATTATTACTGTGTTAAACCTAGCAGTACTACTTATTTCTCTGAGAGTGAGGCAGATATATTATTACTGTGTAAAACCTAGCAGTACTACGTATTTCTCTGAGAGTGAGGCAGATATATTTTATTACTGTGTAAAACCTAGCAGTACTACTTATTTCTCTGAGAGTGAGGCAGCTATATATTTACTGTGTAAAACCTAGCAGTACTACTTATTTCTCTGAGAGTGAGGCAGATATATTATTACTGTGTAAAACCTAGCAGTACTACGTATTTCTCTGAGAGTGAGGCAGATATATATTATTACTGTGTTAAACCTAGCAGTACTACTTATTTCTCTGAGAGTGAGGCAGATATATATATATATATATATATTATTACTGTGTTAAACCTAGCAGTACTACTTATTTCTCTGAGAGTGAGGCAGATATATTGTTACTGTGTAAAACCTAGCAGTACTACGTATTTCTCTGAGAGTGAGGCAGATATATTTTATTACTGTGTAAAACCTAGCAGTACTACTTATTTCTCTGAGAGTGAGGCAGCTATATATTTACTGTGTAAAACCTAGCAGTACTACTTATTTCTCTGAGAGTGAGGCAGATATATATTATTACTGTGTAAAACCTAGCAGTACTACTTATTTCTCTGAGAGTGAGGCAGATATATATTATTACTGTGTAAAACCTAGCAGTACTACTTATTTCTCTGATAGTGAGGCAGATATATAGCATTTTGCAAAAAAACATGATTATTTGTCTCTCTGAAATGAAACCAGTGATAGATTTTAAACAAATACATGTCTGTCATTGAACAACCCCATACCATGATTAGCTGGTGAAAAAACACACCAATCTCTTTCATAATTTCTTTAAACAATAAAAGCTCATTTACGAACATTTCTGAAATTGGATATATAGCGTTTTGGAATGAAACTCAGGTTTCCCCATCTGAGCTCAGAGTAGATGAGAGATGTAATGTTTGTCTCTGTTGTGTTGAAGTCCAATCAAGCAGGAGAGACCAGCCTCCCCTGTACCCAGCTGTGTGTCCATGAAGAGTGACAAATCTATGGGTCTACCTATAGACTTTAGAGAGGGAGACTTTTCTACTGAACAAAGGTAAGAAGAACTCATGGGTCATGGTCAGTGAGTTAAACAACATTGTCTCTAGTCATTTCTCTCCCATTTTCTCATTTATTTTTATTGTTTTCATAATCCGTAGGCTAATCTTTTTTTCCATTTTCATAGTCCTGAAACAATATTAAACAAACATAACATTCCCTCCCTGTGTGTGTGTGTGTGTGTGTGTGTGTGTGTGTGTGTGTGTGTGTGTGGACATTTACTTTTATAGTCTCATTATTGTTATTTTATTATGTTACTATTTCCTTTTTTTATTTAGCGAATTTTGTTACTTTTTAACTGCATTGTTGGGAAATGGCTCGTAAGTAAGCATTTCACAGTAAAGTGTACCCCTTTTTTATTCAATACAAATACAAATACAATTTAATTTAATTTAATTTGAAGGTCATGCGTAAAAACATGTCATCAGGTCGAGCAGTCGTCTCACTCCGAACGGTCGTCTCACGCCGAACTGCGCATGTGCAGGCCGTCATATCAAAGGCACTCCTTCCATATAAAGTTGTTTTTGACTAACATGAAAACGTGTCAGTTTGTCACTTTCACGAGGTTGAAGCAATAATGTGTTCAACTACTAAAGACATAACATTTATAAAATGAACAAATCAATCAATCCAAATTTGATTTGTCACATGCTCCTAATTCAACAGGTGTAGACCTTACCGTGAAATGCTTACTTATGAGCCCTTAACCAACAATGCAGAGTTTTAAAAAAAGTAACTAAGAAACATTGTTTTGCTAAATAAACCAACGACTAAGGAAGTCATTTTTACTTCTTTGACTTCTCAAACCTTGGCCTGGTCTGCTTAATATGAGTACCCAATTATATTTTTTTACATCAGCAGTTGTCACAAAGTGCTTATATAGAAACCCAGTCTGAAAACCCCAAAGAGCAAGCAATGCAAATGTAGAAGCACGGTGGCTAGGAAAAACTCCCTAGAAAGGCAGGAACCTAGGAAGAAACCTAGAGAGGAACCAGGCTCTGAGGGGTGGCCAGTCCTCTTCTGGCTGTGCTGGGAGGAGATTATAAGAGTACATGGCCATTAAGTTCAGATCGTTCTTCAATGTGTTAAAATGTTCATAGATGACCAGCAGGGTCAAATAATAATCACTGTAGTTAAAGAGGGTGCAACACGTCATCACCTCAGGAGTAAATGTCAGTTGGCTTTTCATAGCCGAGCATTCAGAGGTCGAGACAGCAGGTGTGGGAGAGAGAGAGAAGGAGGGGGAGAGAGAGAGAGGGTCGAAACAGCAGGTTCGGGACAAGGTCGCACGTCAGGTGAACAGGTCAGAGTTCCATATCTGCAGGCAGACCAGCAGAAACTGGATCAGCAGCATGACAAGGTATCACGTCCGGTGGAGCATGTATCGATACTGATAGGATCGAAAGAAAGGGAGCGCTGCTCTCGGATCAGCTTTCTCCATTAAAATCTATCCTTATAATTATAATTATTTCACAACACTGACAACAGATCAGCTCCTAGAGAGATATTATTACCTACGGCTGCAAATATTGAGGCAGCTTATTTTAATGCTTACCCAATAAAAATGCACTAAATCACAGATTTGGCACATCATTGCGCACATGTTAGGCTACACATCATGAAATATATTGAGACAAATTATCGGCGGTCACAGAAAAGAGACGGATAAACCATGTGATTCTATGTTTACTGGAGATCTTCTGTGTATAAAGTCATGCGGAAGGGCAAAAAAGCATCTATGATTCTCCTAGGAAGATTCTAACGATGAACTTAGCCTTAAGATGCTTTTGGGAAACCGGCCCTGGAAAATAACATCTGCTGAATGACTAAAATGTAAAATGTAAATGTTTTACATCTCATATTACTGTATTGAATTTTGTACATGTGTACAGTTCTTTAATTCACATTTTGTTATTTGTTACATTTGACTAAAAAACTAAAACCTAGCAGTACTACTTATTTCTCTAAGAGTGAGGCAGATATATATTATTACTGTGTAAAACCTAGCAGTACTACTTATTTATCTGAGAGTGAGGCAGATATATTATTACTGTGTAAAACCTAGCAGTACTACTTATTTCTCTAAGAGTGAGGCAGATATATTATTACTGTGTAAAACCTAGCAGTACTACTTATTTCTCTGAGAGTGAGGCAGATATATTATTACTGTGTAAAACCTAGCAGTACTACTTATTTCTCTGGGAGTGAGGCAGATATATATTATTACTGTGTAAAACCTAGCAGTACTACTTATTTCTCTGAGAGTGAGGCAGATATAGCATTTTGCAAAAAAACAAAACATTATTTGTCTCTGAAATGAAACCATCAAGTGATAGATTTTAAACAAATACATGTCTGTCATTGAACAACCCCATACCATGATTAGATAGTGAAAAAACACACCAATCTCTTTCATAATTTCTTTAAACAATAAAAGCTAATTTACCAACATTTCTGAAAATGGATATATAGCGTTTTGGAATGAAACTCTTGTTTCCCCATCTGAGCTCAGAGTAGATGAGAGATGTAATGTTTGTCTCTGTTGTGTTGAAGCCCAATCAAGCAGGAGAGACCAGCCTCCCCTGTACCCAGCTGTGTGTCCATGAAGAGTGACCAGTCTATGGATCGTTCTATACAGTTTAGAGAGGGAGACTTTTCTAGTGAACAAAGGTAAGAAGAACTCATTGGTCATGGTCAGTGAGTTAAACAACATTCCATTTTCATAGTCCTGAAACAATATTAAACTAACACAACATTCTCTCCCTGTGTGTGTGTGTGTGTGTGTGTGTGTGTGTGTGTGTGTGTGTGTGTGTGTGTGTGTGTGTACTCCCTGAATGAGGAGATGTAATCTCATGTTTTGTCCACAGAAACCAACAGGAGAGATCAGAGTCAGAGATGCTCAGTAGTCAGTCTTCCCTGAACCATCAAACAGACCTGGCCTCCATATTCAGTGTATGTGGTCCTGTTATGTACATTTGTTTTTGTTTACCTCAAGTAAAGTTGATCTGTCAATCATTCATTGTGTTAATGAGAAAGCATTTAGTCTCTTGCTTAACTTATTTACTTGATTTATTTCAGTTGCTTGAAGAGAATATTATGACATTTGTGAAGAACGAGCTGAATAATTTCAAGAGGATTCTTAGTCCAGAACTCCCAGAAGGCTTTGAGAGTCAGAAGCAGGATAAGGAAGTGGTGGATGCTGAAGATGAGAAGCAGGAGAGCAGTGCCAGAGAGGGGGCTCTGAAGATCACACTGCACGTCCTGAGGAAAATGAACCAGAAGGAGCTTGCTGACACACTGGAGAAAAGTAAGAGCTGTCTGCCTCAATGCTGTTTTAGAACATTTAAAAGCTGTAGCTAAAGTACAGCTAAAGTAGCTGTGGAACTCAATGATATTGTAGCAGCCTTAACACAACATCTAGTGACATCATCAAGTAGCAGCAGGGATGTGTTGTGGTGATTAATTTAGAGAGAGAGAGAGAGAGAGAGAGAGAGAGAGAGAGAGAGAGAGAGAGAGAGAGAGAGAGAGAGAGATAATACCAATAATAATATAATCAGTCACATCAGTCTGTAATGCATTATGAAAGCATTTACACATTTATACAGTCAATTATGTGAAGAAATGATTATAATTTAAAATTTAATAACAGTCCTAGAATACTGTAGGCATTAAAACAGACGTAATATTAATATCCTCTGTGTTATTTTTTCATTCAGATGATCTTGCTGTGATTTGCCAACGTGAACTCAAATCTAATCTAAAGAAGAAGTTTCAATGTGTATTTGAGGGGATCGCTAAACAAGGAAACCCAACACTTCTCAATAAGATCTACACAGAGCTCTACATCACAGAGGGTGGAACAGGAGAGGTCAATAATGAACATGAGCTGAGACAGATTGAGACAACAACCAGGAAACAAGCAAGACCAGAGACTGCAATCAAATGTAACGACATCTTCAAACCCTTAACAGGACAAGACAAACTTATCAGAACGGTGCTGACAAAGGGAGTCGCTGGCATTGGAAAAACAGTCTCTGTGCAGAAGTTCATTCTAGACTGGGCTGAAGGAAAAGCAAATCAGGATGTCCAATTTGTATTTTCATTCCCTTTTCGGGAGCTGAATTTGATGAAAAAGGAAAAACACACTTTGATTGAACTTCTCAATCACTTCTCAATGGAAACCAAAGAATCAAGAATCTCCAACTACGACAAGTACAAAGTTATGTTCATCTTTGATGGTCTGGATGAGTGCCGACTGCCCCTAGACTTCCAGAAGAACAAGATTTGCTGTGACGTCACAAAGTCAACCTCAGTGGATGTTCTGCTGACAAATCTCATCAAGGGAAATCTGCTTCCCTCTGCTCTCCTCTGGATAACTACCCGACCTGCAGCAGCCAATAAGATCCCTTCAGGGTGTGTTGACCAGGTGACAGAGGTACGAGGGTTCAATGACCCACAGAAGGAGGAGTACTTCAGGAAGAGATTCAGTGATGAGGACCTGGCCAGCAGAATCATCTCACACATAAAGACATCAAGGAGCCTCCACATCATGTGCCATATTCCAGTCTTCTGTTGGATTTCTGCAATAGTCCTTGAACACATGCTGAAACATAAGAGAGAAGAGATGCCCAAGACTCTGACTGAGATGTACTCACACCTTGTGGAGTTTCATACCAAACAGAAGAATGAAAAGTATCTTGGGAAAGAAGAGACAGGTCCACACTGGAATAAAGAGAGCATTCTGTCACTGGGAAAACTGGCTTTTCAACAGCTTGTTGAGGGCAATCTAATTTTCTATGAAGAAGACCTGAAAGAGGCTGGCATTGATGTCAATGAAGCCTCAGTGTACACAGGATTGTGCACACAGCTCTTTAAAGAGGAATGTGGGCTGTACCAGGACAAGGTGTACTGCTTCGTGCATCTGAGCATTCAGGAGTTTCTGGCTGCTGTATATGTGTTCCTCTCATTCATCAACAACAATGAGAATCGAATGGATGAACCTCAATCAACGTCCAGGAACTTTTCTGTGAGGATCAGACACAAGCGTAAAGTTACTGTCTACAAGAGTGCTGTGGATAAAGCCTTACAAAGTGAGACAGGAAACCTGGACCTTTTCCTCCGCTTCCTTCTGGGCCTCTCACTGGAGTCCAATCAGAAGCACTTACGAGGTCTACTGACAAAGACAAGAAGCAGCTCACAGAGCCATGAAGAAACAGTCAAGTACATCAAGGAGAAGATCAGGGAGAATCCCTCTCCAGAGAGGTGCATCAATCTGTTCCACTGTCTGAATGAACTGAATGACCATTCTCTAGTGGAGGAGATCCAAAGCTACCTGAGATCAGGAAGTCTCTCAGAAGAAGAACTGTCACCTGCACAGTGGTCAGCTCTAGTCTTTGTGTTGCTGACTTCAGAAAAGGAGCTGGATGTGTTTGACCTGAAGAAATACTCCAGATCAGAGGAAGGTCTTCTGAGGCTGCTGCCAGTGGTCAAAGCCTCCAGAGCTGCTCTGTGAGTACATCAAATGACATATAAGAACTAATCATCAGGAATAAATATGAAGTTTAGAGAAATATATGTATTATAATATGTATATAATATATCATATTACATTGAAAAACATACTGAATCAATGCATTGATGTTCATATTAGTATAACAATATGACCATGCAATTCTAGGAGACGGAAGATGAATCTATATGTTGTTTAAGAGAATAAACCAAATGCATCTGCCATTGTCCTTCTATACTACTGGTGTTAAATTAACAGTTTGTTTGTGAAATCATGATTTGACTCTTTGCAGGCTGTCAGGCTGTGGAGTCACAGAGGAAGGCTGTGCTTCTCTGGTCTCAGCTCTGATGTCAAACCCCTCACACCTGAGAGAGCTGGATCTGAGTAACAATGACCTGAAGGATTCAGGAGTGAAGCTGCTCTCTGCTGGACTGGAGAATCCCCACTGTAAACTGGAGACTCTGAGGTCAGTATTCCTGTAGTTGGTCAACAAGTGATAACTGTTCACCAGATCCACATGTGTTTACCAGGCACACATAGTCCACACCATATGTGTTTGGACAGTGAAGCTTACAGTTTTACATTTGGTGCTATGCTCCAGCATTTGGGATTTGAGATATAATGTTTCATATTTGGCAACAGTACAGAATGTCTCCTTTTATTTGAGGTTTTTCATACATATCTGTTTTACCGTTTAGATAGGAAAGCATTTTATGTGTCTAGTTCTCCCATTTGAAGAAGTCGTAATTATTTGGACAAATTCATTTAGTCAAAAGTTTAGTGTTTGGTCCAATATTCCTTACCCACAGTGATTACATCAAGCTTGTGATTCTACAAACTTGTTGAATACATTTGCAGTTTGTTTTAGTTGTGTTTTGGATTATGTTTTTCCCAATAG
The DNA here is from genome assembly GCF_964263955.1 of Coregonus lavaretus. Lineage (NCBI taxonomy): Eukaryota > Metazoa > Chordata > Actinopteri > Salmoniformes > Salmonidae > Coregonus > Coregonus lavaretus. The sequence goes on from NC_139989.1 coordinate 78,469,754, forward strand.
AAACTGAATGGTGAATAATGTCCTGTCATTTTGGAGTCACTTCACTTGTATTGTCAGTAAGAATATAAGATGTTTCTGAACACTTCTACATTCATGTGGATGCTACCATGATTATGAATAATCATGAATGAATCGTGAATAATGATGAATGAGAAAGTTACAGAGGAACAAGGATCATACCCCCTTTGTTATTGGTAATGGTGAGAGGTTAGCATGTTTTGTTGTAGCCTCTGTAACTTTCTCACTCATTATTATTCATGATTCATTCATGATTTTTCTTCATCATGTCATCATCAGGATTAATTTAGTAGTGTTTGGAAACATGTTATCTACTCACTTAGACAGAAAATTACTCCAGTCATCATCCACCATTCAGTTACTATCGGGCAAAACATAACCCAAAACACAACCAAAACAACCTGCAAATGCAACCAATGAGTTTGGGACCAAATACTCAACTTTTGACTACTTTAATACACTATAAGTGAATTGGTCAGAATACTTATGACTTATTCAAATGGGGGACTAGATACATAAAGTGCTTTCATTTCTAAACGGTGAAACAGATATGTATTAAAAAACCCAACAAAAAAAAGGTGACATTATATACTGTCACCTCATATGAAACATTTGATCTCAAATCCAACATGTTGGAGTATAGAGCCAAATTTAAAATGTTAGCTTCCCTGTCAAAACAGATATGGTGTGGACTGTATACTCAATACAATCTAAATATGATACCTCACTGTCTGTCATTTGACTGATACTGCTTTTTAAACTGCTCTGGCCAGTCTACTCAAATATTCGTACTATAGATTTTTCTCTCTACACACAATATTATGATTTTTTCTAATAATGATATATATATGGCAGGTTTCAGGACACTGGTATAAATGAAAATGTTGAAAAAATATACTGCCACTATTTTCACCACCAAAGAATTGCAGTGTGGTTTTAATATGACTCTTTGCAGACTGTCAGGCTGTCTAGTCACAGAGGAAGGCTGTGCTTCTCTGGTCTCAGCTCTGAAGTCAAACCCCTCACACCTGAGAGAGCTGGATCTGAGTAACAATGACCTGAAGGATTCAGGAGTGAAGCTGCTCTCTGCTGGACTGGGGAATCCCCACTGTAAACTGGAGACTCTGAGGTCAGTATTCCTGTAGTTGGTCAACAAGTGATAACTGTTCACCAGATCTACATGTGATTACTAGGCACACATAGTCCACACCATATGTGTTTGGACAGTGAAGCTTACAATTTTACATTTGGTGCTATGCTACAGCATTTCGGATTTGAGATAGAATGTTTCATATTAGGTGACAGTATATAAAGTCACCTTTTATTTGAGAGTATTTTCATACATATCTGTGTTACTGTTTAGAAATGAAAGCACTTTATGTATCTAGTTCTCCCATTTGAAAAAGTCTTAACAATTTGGACATATTCACTTATATTGTATTAAAGTAGTCATAAGTTTAGTATTTGGTCCCATATTCCTTACCTGCAGTGATTACATCAAGCTTGTTATTCTACAAACTTGTTGAATGCATTTGCAGTTTGTCTTGGTTGTGTTTTGGATGATGTTTTTCCCAATAGAAACTGAATAATGTCCTGTCATTTTGGAGTCACTTCACTTGTATTGTCAGTAAGAATAGAAGATGTTTCTGAACACTTCTACATTCATGTGGATGCTACTATGATTATGAATAATCATGAATGAATCGTGAATGATGATGAATGAGAAAGTTACAGAGGAACAAGTATCATACCCCCTCTGTTATTGGTAATGGTGAGAGGTTAGCATGTTTTGTTGTAGCCTCTGTAACTTTCTCATTCATAATTATTCATGATTCATTCATGATTTTTCTTAATCAAGGCATCATTAGGATTAATTTAGTAGTGTTTAGAAACGTTTTATCTACTCACTTAGACAGAAAATTACTCCAGTCATCATCCACCATTCAGTTACGATTGGGCAAAACATAACCCAAAACACAACCAAAACAAACTGCAAATGCAACCAATGAGTTTACAACCAAATACTCAACTTTTGACTACTTTAATGCATTATAAGTCAAATGGTCAGAATACGTTTGACTTCTTTAAATGGGGGACTAGATACATAAAGTGCTTTCATTTCTAAATGGTGAAACAGATATGTATTAAAATATCCTCAAATAAATGGTGACATTATATACTGTCACCTCATATGAAACATTTGATCTCAAATCCAAAATAGTATAGAGCCACATTTAAAATGTTAGCTTCACTGTCAAAATAGATATGGTGTTGACTGTATACTCAATACAATCTAAATCTGATACCTCACTGTCTGTCTTTTGACTGATACTGCTTTTTAAACTGCTCTGGTCAGTCTACTCAAATATTTGTACTTTTATATTTTTCTCTCTACAAGCAATACTTTGATAATTTGTCATTTCTAATAATGATACATTCATTCATGAATAGATATGGCAGGTTTCTAGACACTGATATATCTTAATATGTAGAAAAAATATACTGCCACAATTTTCACCACCAAAGAATAGCAGTGTGATTTTAATATGATTTGACTCTTTGCAGGCTGTCAGGCTGTCTAGTCACAGAGGAAGGCTGTGCTTCTCTGGTCTCAGCTCTGAAGTCAAACCCCTCACACCTGAGAGAGCTGGATCTGAGTAACAATGACCTGAAGGATTCAGGAGTGAAGCTGCTCTCTGCTGGACTGGGGAATCCCCACTGTAAACTGGAGACTCTGAGGTCAGTATTCCTGTAGTTGGTCAACAAGTGATAACTGTTCACCAGGTCCACATGTGTTTACCAGGCACACATAGTCCACACCATATATGTTTGGACAGTGAAAATTACAGTTTTACATTTGGTGCTATGCTCCAGCATTTTAGATTTGAGATAGAATGTTTCATATGAGGCAACAATACAGAATGTCACCTTTTATTTGATGTTAATGGTGAGAGGTTAGCATGTTTTGTTGTAGCCTCTGTAACCTTCTCACTCAATATTATTCATGATTCATTCATGATCTTTCTCAATCATGGCAGTCACAGGCTTGATGTAGTCATTGCATTCAAAGAATATGGGACCAAATACTAAACTTTTGACTACTTTAATACACTATAAGTTAGTTGGTCAGAAAACGTATGACTTCTTGAAAAGGGGGGACTAGATACATAAAGGGCTTTTATTTTTCTAAATGGTGAAACAGACTTGTATAAAAATACCCTCAAATAAAAGGTGACATTATATACTGTCACCTCATATGAAACAATTGATCTCAAATCCAATATGCTGGATTATAGAGCCACATTTAAAATGTTAGCTTCACTGTCAAAATAGATATGGTGTGGACTGTATACTCAATACAATCTAAATCTGATACCTCACTGTCTGTCTTTTGACTGATACTGCTTTTTAAACTGCTCTGGTCAGTCTACTCAAATATTTGTACTATACATGTTTCTCTCTACAAGCAATATTATGATAATTTATAATAATGAAACATTCATTAATTTATGAATAGATTAGGCAGGTTTCAGGACACTGATGTATCTGAATATGTTGAAAAAATGTACTGCCACTATTTTCACAACCAAGGAATAGCAGTGTGATTTTAATATGATTTGACTCTTTGCAGGCTGTCAGGCTGTCTAGTCACAGAGGAAGGCTGTGCTTCTCTGGTCTCAGCTCTGAAGTCAAACCCCTCACACCTGAGAGAGCTGGACCTGAGCTACAATCACCCAGGAGACTCAGGAGTCAGACTGCTCTCTGCTGGACTGGAGGATCCACACTGCAGACTGGAGAAACTCAAGTATGTAGAGGGTTTATGTCAATGTTCATATCAGACATGTTGGAGTTATCAGGCTAGTTAAGACAAACATTCTGACCACCACTTGGACTAAGTTATATAAAGACTGTGTGTGTGTGTCCAGTGTGTGTGTGTGTGTGTGTGTGTGTGTGTGTGTGTGTCCAGTGTGTGTGTGTGTGTGTGTGTGGGTCCAGTGTGTGTGTTTGTGTCCGGTGTGTGTGTCCAGTGTGTGTGTGTGTGTGTGTGTGTGGGTCCAGTGTGTGTGTGTGTGTCCAGTGTGTGTGTCCAGTGCAGGTGTGTGTGTGTGGGTCCAGTGTGTGTGTCCAGTGCGTGTGTGTGTGTGTCCAATGTGTTCAGTGTCTGTGTGTCCAGTGTGTGTGTGGACACACACTGGACACACAGACACTGAACACATTGGACACACACACACACACACTTGACACATACACACTGGACAAATGCAAACGCACACACACACACACACACACACACACACACACACACACACACACACACACACACACACACACACACTGGACACACACACACTGGACACACACACACACACATTGGACACATCCTTGACACACACACACTCACGCTGGACACACTCACACTGGACACAAACACACAAACACAGGACAAAAACACACACAGGACACACACACACACTGGACACACACACACTGGACACACACACACACACACACACACAATGGACAA
>NC_139989.1:78476796-78496796 GCF_964263955.1 Coregonus lavaretus
ACACACACACGCTGGACACACACACACACACAGTGGACACACACACTGGACACACACACACTTGGACAAAGTTATGTGCTGACTGTTTGTGTGTGTGTGTGTGTCCATTGTGTGTGTCCAGTGTGAGTGTGTGTGAGTGTGTGTGTGTGTGTGTGTGTGTGTGTGTGTGTGTGTGTGTGTGTGTGTGTGTGTGTGTGTGTGTGTGTGTGTGTGTGTGTGTGTGTGTGTGTGTGTGTGTGTGTGTGTGTGTGTGTGTGTGTGTGTGTGTGTGTGTGAGTTCAGGTGTATCCCTCAATGACTGTCTGTTCTTCTGCTTACCGCTACAGTGTGGAACATGGTGGAGATTACAGAATGAAACCTGGACTTAGAAAATGTGAGTGTTGACTGCTGTGAAGAATATGACTAAGAATAAGTCTTAATTCAAGTGAAGTCAAAGTCAAAGACCACCATCATCACTTACTTGGTCATATTAAATATCAGCTGTAGTTCTACAGAAGCACAAATCAGGGACACCAAAGTTTACTAAGAGTTGCTTTGACAATGTGTGTGTCTGTGTGTGGTGTGTTCCTGTTACGTTAGAAATGTGTGTTTGTGTTCAGGATGTGTGTGTCTGTTCAGGATGTGTGTGTGTGTGTGTGTAATTAATGGGAATAAGTGTGTTTTATATTACCATACAGTATAACATATGATCATTGAACAAATGTCAAGTTACCTTAACTTCTCCTTTTGATACCTAGAAACATCTACATTAAATGAATTAGTGAAAAGTGAGATAACATTCTAATGTGAATGATGATGATTTCTAATATTGTGTCTGGTTTCATCCATCAGATGTCTGTGATCTCACACTGGACCTAAACACAGTAAACAGACTCCTCTCTCTGTCTGAGGAGAACAGAAAGGTGACATGGAGGAGAGAGGAGCAGCCGTATCCTGATCACCCATTGAGATTTGAGGACAGGGGACAGGTGCTGTGTAGAGAGGGTCTGACTGGGCGCTGTTACTGGGAGGTAGAGTGGAGTGGGAGAGGGGCTGGTATAGGAGTGACATATAAAGGAATCAGCAGGAGAGGAAGGGGTGGTGACTGTTGGATTGGACGCAATGACAAGTCCTGGAGTCTGTTCTGCTCTGACAACAGTTACTCTGCCTGTCACAATATTAAGTCCACTACCATAGACGTCCCCTCCTCCAGCTCCCACAGAGTAGGAGTGTATCTGGACTGGCCAGCCGGCACTCTGTCCTTCTACAGAGTCTCCTCTGACACACTGACCCACCTGAACACATTCCACTCCACATTCACTGAGCCCCTCTATCCAGGGTTTAGGGTTTATCTTGACTCCTCAGTGTCCCTGTAAATAATAACCATGGTAACACTGACACACACACACACACACACACACACACACTGGACACACACTGGACACACACAAACACACACACACTGGACACACACACACACTGGACACACACACTGGACACAAACACACACACTGGACACACACACACACACACACACTGGACACACACACACACTGGACACACACACACACATACTGAACACACACACACACTGGACACACACACTGACACACACTGGACACACAAACACACTTGATAAACACACACTGTACACACACACACACACACACACAGGACACACACACTGATCACAAACACACACACACACACACTGGACACACACACTGGACAAACACACCCACACACTGGACACACGCACACAATGGACACACACACACTATGGACACACACACACACACACTGGACACACACACACACACTGAACACACACACACTGGACACACACACACTGGACACACACACACACACACAAACAGAGGACACACACACACTGGACACACACACACACAAACACACACACACTGGACAAACACACACACACACAGGACACACACTCATACACACTGGACACACACACATACACACTGGAAACACACACACAGGACACACACATACACACTGGACACACACAAACCTGACACACACACACACACACACACAGGACACACACACTGGACACACACACACTGGACACACACACTCACACACACTGGACACACACACACACACACACACACCTGACACACACACACACACAGGACACACACACAGGACACACACACACACTGGACACACACACACACACACACACTGGACACACACACTCACACACACTGGACACACACACACACACACACCTGACACACACACACACACAGGACACACACACACTGGACACACACACACACACACACCTGACACACACACACACACAGGACACACACACAGGGCACACACACTGGACATACACACTGGACACACACACACACACACACACACACACTAGACACACACACACACACACACACACACACACAGGACACACTCACACTGGACCCACACACATACACACTGGACACACACACACACGACACACACACATACACACTCGACACACACTCCTGACACACACACACACACACACTGGACACACACACAACTGACATACACACACACAGGACACACACACACACACTGGACACACACACACACACACACACACACACACTGGACACACACACACACTGGACACACACACACACACTGGACACACTCACACACACTGGACACACACACATACACACTTACACACACACACTGGACACACACACACTGGACACACACACTGGACACACACAAACACACACACACACACTGGACGCACACACTGGACACACACACACACGCTGGACACACACACACTGGACACACACACACACACTGGACCCACACATATACACACTGGACACACACACACACACGACACACACACACATACACACTACACACACACACCTGACACACACACTGGACACACACACACACACACACACACACACACACACACACACACACACTGGACACACACACTCACACACACTGGACACACAGACACACACTGGACACACACACATACACTGGACACACACACACACACACACTGGACACATTTCCATGTGTTGTATTTTGATGAAAGGAAATCCCATATAGCCTACTGGACAGGACTTTGCTATCGCATCTTCTGTTTGCGTGTCTCAGGTCAGGTCTGAGCCATGATCAGAATGTGTCTCTGTGTCTGTTTCCAGCCCTGCCATTTCTACCTGTCCTGATCTAGTGTTTCACCCCTGACCTCCTCACACCGTCTCACTGTCCATGTCTGCTTTTAGCTCCCACCTCTACTTCACTGTGTTATAATGGACCTTATGCTTGTTATGTCACCTCTGTAACCAGTTATCAAACATACTGACCTTTCTGACCCTATCCCATGGCCCTACTTTCTACAACTGAACATTTCAATTCCTCTATGAGTTTTGTTTAGTGTCCATTTACTTATCTATGTATTTGTTGTATATTGGGGTTGTGCTGCAGAGCATCATGGGGGTTTGTATGTGTTGAGATGATCACGTTCCAGATAAATGGTTGATCTGATTCCTGTCTCCAGTCTCATCATTATTGAATTGTTATTCAGACGTGGTTATGAAACCCACGAGACATAACAAAAGATTGGCGATGAGTAAGTCTGAATCTACAGGAACTATTCTGAACCCTAAGAAGTGGGTTTTTACAACTGTTTAAAACTGTTATTTTCTGTGGTACAGAATAGGCTAATGTTAGCACAGTGTATTGCTATCAGAGGCAAGTGCATAGTCGAGCTAGCTAAGAAAGAGCGTTAACCAGTGTTGTAAAGTACTTAAGTAAAAATACTTTAAAGTACTACTTAAGTAGTTTTTTGGGGATATATGTACTTGACTTTACTATTTATATTTTTAACTACTTTTACTTTTTCTTCACTACATTCATAAAGAAAATAATGTACTTTTTACTCCATACATTTTCCCTGACACCCAAAAGTACTCGTTACATTTTGAATGCTTAGCAGGACAGAAAATGGTCCAATTCACACACTTATCAAGAGAACATCCCTACTGCCTCTGATCTGGCAGACTCACTAAATACAAATGCTTTGTTTGTAAATTGTCTGAGTGTTGGAGTGTGCCTCTGGCTGAACGTACATTTTAAAAACAAGAAAATTGTCTGGTTTGCTTTATGTAAGGAATTTGAAGTGATTTGTACTTGTATTTTACTTTTGATACTTAAGTATATTTTAGCAATTACATTTACTTTTGATACTTAAGTATATTTAAAACCAAATACTTTTAGACTTTTACTCAAGTAGTATTTTACTGGGTGACTTTCACTTTTAGTTGAGTCATTTTCTATTAAGTTATTTTTACTTTTACTCAAGTATGACAATTGGGTACTTTTTCCACCACTGGAGTTAACATCGTCATGGATGGCAGAAAAGGACTCGAGACGGACATTGGAGCGGGAAAACAACGTGATTAAAAGGAGGAATATACAGTGATTAAAGGAAAGGACATTTATTCAACTGTGAAGACAAACCTTTTAATTAAATCTGCTAAATGAGCGAACTTAGGAGGAAACGTCAGTGAGTGAGTGAATGAAGATCACGTGACTGAGGAGAATATTGCTGTGTTTAGTGACAATACTGAAGTGAGTGACAATCAGGAGCCTGTTGAGAAAAGAAAAATGGCTCGATGTCATGGATTCTGCCGAGGCTGCTCCTCCTCCTTGCTCGGGCAGGCTTCTGCGTTCGTCGTCCCCGGAGTACTAGCTGCTGCCGTTCGATGTTATCGGTGTCTGTCTAGTTTTGTATGTATTGTTTACACCTGTTCGTCATTATGTTTGATTGTTGCCCTATAATTACCCCTGTCTCTCATCGGGATCTTGTGTGTGATTGTTTCCCTTCACGTATGTCATTTGTGAGCGGGTTATTTCCTCCCTGCGTGGAGTTATTCTGTGTTCATCTTTTCAGTATCGGATTAAAGTACGTGTCCGAGAGTTCTGTGTCCTGCGCCTGACTTCTTCAACCGCATCTCACTGACAGCCGTGACAGAATCACACACCACAACATGGAGTCAGCAGGAGCGACGGCACCAACCGGATCACTCGAGGAGCGCGTCCTACAACAGGCAGCTATGCATCAAAATCTTGGTGCCGCCATGGATAACGTGATGAACACCTTGGGACGATGGGAGAGAGGAGGTTTGCCCACACCTCCTCCAACGATACCACCACCATCGGCCACTCCTATCTTCTCACATCAGGAGTCCAGTGGGATTCGGCTCTCGCTCCCGAGGGCTTATGATGGCACCGCAGCCGGGTGTCAGGGTTTCCTGCTCCAGGTGGAACTTTACCTGACAACCATTCACCCGGCAACCTCAGGATACGAGAGCGTGTCCGCCCTCATCTCCTGTCTGTCCGGCAAGGCACTGGAGTGGGCCAACGCCGAGTGGGGAGGAATAGACGCCGCTACTGTGAACTACGCGGAGTTCACCCGCCGCTTCAGGGCAGTGTTCGATCATCCCCCGGAGGGGAAGGCGGCGGGTGAGCATCTATTCCACCTCAGACAGGGGAGGAGGAGCGCGCAGGAATTCGCACTGGACTTCCGGACTCTGGCTGCCAATTCGGGATGGAATGAGAGGGCCCTCATCGACCACTACAGGTGTAGCTTAAGAGAGTACGTTCGTCGAGAGTTGGCCTGCAGGGACACCAACCTAAGCTTCGATCAGCTGGTGGACATGTCGATTCGCCTGGATACCCTGTTGGCTACCCGCGGACGTCCGGAGCTGGGGCCGTCCATTCCATCCCCCAGCACTTCCGAGCCGAGCCCTATGGAGCTCGGGGGTGCTGGTAGTAGGGAGGCCAGGAGATAGGCTGTCCCCTGCACCAACTGTGGCCGCCGAGGACACACGGCGGTTCGGTGCTGAGGAGGGTCTCCTCGGATTCGAGGCAGCAGGCAACGCACTGATAAGTCATTCCCGGTGAGTAAGACCCCAACTCACCCAGAGCTCTCTGTTGTTCATATGTGCATTCAAGTTGTGTTTCCAGAGGTTTCTTCTTACTCCCAGCATAAGGCGCTAGTCGGTTCAGGCGCAGCTGGGAATTTTATCGATCGCCATTTCTCATATAAGTTAGGAATCCCTATATTACCAGTTGATGTGCCCTTCCCTATCCATGCCCTAGATAGCCGGCCTTTGGGGTCGGGATTGATTAGGGAGGTCACAGCGTCACTGAAGATGAAAACGCAGAAGGGTCATGAGGAGACTATATAGTTGTATTTAATTGACTCTCCTGCGTTTCCAGTGGTGTTGGGGCTTCCCTGGTTAACATCTCATGACCCCAACATTTCATGGCAACAGAGGGCTCTCAAGGGATGGTCTGATCAGTGTGTGGGGCGGTGTGTAGGTGTTTCTGTAGGGGCAACGACGGTGGAGAGTCCGAACCAAATGCCCACAATGCACATTCCTCCTGAGTATGCCGATTTGGCACGCGCCTTCTGTAAGAAGAAGGCGACTCAATTACCACCTCATCGACAGGGGGATTGTGCGATAGACCTCCAGGTTGGCGCTGCGCTCCCTCGTAGCCATGTGTATCCTCTGTCTCAGGAGGAGACGGCTGCTATGGAGACATACGTCACCGAATCCTTGAGACAGGGATACATACGTCCGTCTACTTCCCCTGCGTCCTCGAGTTTCTTTTTTGTGAAGAAGAAGGATGGGGGTTTATGCCCGTGTATTGATTACCGTGGTCTCAATCAGATCACTATTGAATACAGCTATCCTCTCCCTCTGATTGCTAATATGACGGTGTCATTACACGGGGCACGCTTCTTCACAAAATTAGATCTCAGGAGCGCTTACAACCTGGTGCACATTCGGGAAGGAGATGAGTGGAAGACGGCATTCAGTACCACCTCGGGTCACTATGAGTACCTCGTCATGCCATATGGTCTAATGAATGCTCCTTCAGTCTTCCAATCATTTGTGGACAAGATTTTCCGGGATTTGCATGGACAGGGGGTAGTGGTGTATATTGATGACATTCTGATATACTCCGCTACACGTACCGAGCATGTGTCCCTGGTACGTCGGGTGCTGGGTAGACTGTTGGAGCATGATCTGTATGTGAAGGCAGAGAAATGTCTGTTTTTCCAGGAGTCCATCTCCTTCCTGGGACACCGGTTGTCTGCGTCAGGGGTGGAGATGGAGATTGAGCGCGTTTCAGCCGTGCGTAATTGGCAGACTCCAACTACAGTAAAGGAGGTGCAGCGTTTTTTGGGTTTTGCCAATTACTACCGGAGGTTTATCCGGGGTTTTGGAAAGGTAGCAGCTCCCATTACCTCCCTGCTAAAGGGGGGCCCGGTGCGTTTGCAGTGGTCGGCTGAGGCGGACAGGGCGTTTAGTCATTTGAAGGACCTGTTCACCTCGGCTCCGGTGCTGGCACATCCGGATCCCTCTTTGGCGTTCCAAGTCGAGGTGGATGCGTCTGAGGCGGGGATCGATGCTATACTGTCTCAGCACTCGGGCACGCCTCCAAAACTCCGCCCCTGTGCTTTCTATTCCAAGAAGCTCAGTCCGGCGGAACGCAATTATGACGTGGGGGACAGGGAGCTGCTAGCGGTGGTCCAAGCCCTGAAGGTGTGGAGACATTGGCTTGAGGGGGCTAACCACCCTTTTCTCATTCTGACTGACCATCGTAAGCTGGAGTACATCCGGGCAGCGAAGAGACTGAACCCTGGTCAGGCTAGGTGGGCCATGGTTTGTATTTAAGATCACTTATATCCCAGGGTCACAGAACGTTAAGGCAGACGCCCTGTCCCGACGATGTGACACAGAGGAGAGGTCCATTGAGCCCACTCCCATACTACCAGAGTCTTGTCTAGTGGCACCGGTGGTGTGGGAGGTCGACACGGAAATCGAGCGGGCGTTACGTACCGACCCTACTCCCCCAGAGTGTCCAGAGGGACGTGCCGCTCGAGGTCCGTGACCGACTGATTTATTGGGCTCACACATCACCCTCCTCTGGTCATCCTGGTATTGGTCGGACGGTGCACTGTCTTAGCGGAAAGTACTGGTGGCCCACCTTAGCCAGGGACGTGAGGGTTTATGTTTCTTCCTGCTCGGTGTGCGCCCAGTGTAAGGCGCCTAGACACCTGCCCAGAGGGAAGTTACAACCTCTCCCCGTTCCACAACGGCCGTGGTCTCACCTGTCGGTGGATTTTGTCACGGACCTTCCCCCCTCCCCGGGGAATACCACGATCTTGGTCAATGTGGATCAGTTTTCTAAGGCATGCCGTCTCATCCCTACGCCAGGTCTTCCTACAGCCCTACAAATGGCTGAAGCCCTGTTTACTCAAGTTTTCCGGCACTACGGAGTGCCTGAGGATATAGTGTCTGATCGGGGTCCCCAGTTCACCTCTAGAGTGTGGAGGGCGTTTATGGAACATTTGGGGGTCTCGATCAGCCTTACCTCTGGTTTTCACCCTGAGAGTAATGGGCAGGTGGAGAGAGTAAACCAAGATGTGGGTAGGTTTCTGAGGTCCTATTGCCAGGACCAGCAGGAGGAGTGGTCAGGGTATATTCCCTGGGCAGAGATAGCCCAAAACTCACTCCGCCACTCCTCCACTAATCTTACTCCTTTCCAGTGTGTGTTGGGCTATAAGCCGGTTCTGGCACCCTGGCATCAGAGCCAGATCGAGGCTCCTGCGGTGGATGAATGGTTTCAGCGCTCGGAGGAGACATGGAACGCTGCGCATGTCCATCTGCAGTGGGCCATCAGACGGCAAAAGGCGAGCGCCGATCGCCACCGCAGTGAGGGTCCGGTTTATGCACTGGGAGATCGGGTCTGGCTCTCGACCTGCCCTGCCGGAAGCTGGGCCGGCGGTTTGTGGGGCCATTTAAAGTCCTGAGGAGATTGAACGAGGTATGTTATAGGTTAAAGCTGCCTATTAATTATCGCATTAACCCCTCGTTCCATGTGTCTCTCCTCAGGCCGGTGGTAGCTGGTCCACTCCAGGAGAATGAGGTACGAGAGGCCCCTCCGCCCCCACTGGACATCGAAGGGGCTCCGGCGTGCTCAGTCCGTTCCATCGTGGATTCGAGGCGTCGGATGGGGTGTCTGCAGTATCCCGTGGAGTGTGGGCGTACGGTCCGGAGGAACGGTGCTGGGTCCCTAGGAGGGACATCCTAGATCCCTCCCTGTTGACAGAGTTCCACCGGAGTCATCCGACTCGCCCTGCTCCGCGTCCTCCTGGCCGTCCCCGAGGCCGGGGTCGGCGCACGGCTGGGGCCGCGCGTCAAGGGGGGGGTACTGTCACGGATTCTGCCGAGGCTGCTCCTCCTCCTTGCTCGGGCAGGCTTCGGCGTTCGTCGTCCCCGGAGTACTAGCTGCTGCCGTTCGATGTTATCGGTGTCTGTCTAGTTTTGTATGTATTGTTTACACCTGTTCGTCATTATGTTTGATTGTTGACCTATAATTACCCCTGTCTCTCATCGGGATCTTGTGTGTGATTGTTTCCCTTCACGTATGTTGTGAGCGGGTTATTTCCTCCCTGCGTGGAGTTATTCTGTGTTCATCTTTCATTTACATTACATTTACTTTTTAGTCATTTAGCAGACGCTCTTATCCAGAGCGACTTACAGGAGCAATTAGGGTTAAGTGCCTTGCTCAAGGGCACATCAACAGATTTTTCACCTAGTCAGCTCGGGGATTAGAACCAGTGACCTTTCGGTTACTGGCACTACGCTCTTAACCACTAAGCTACCTGCAAGCCCATTTTCAGTATCGGATTAAAGTACGTGTCCGAGAGTTCTGTGTCCTGCGCCTGACTTCTTCAACCGCATCTCACTGACAGCCGTGACACTGGAATTGTTGGAAACATTGGACAGTTTGATGAAAGTATTGAGCAGTGGAACTCAAATACAGAACAGTTTGAATATTTTGTTCTTGCAAATTACATTGATGAGGACAACATTGTGCTTACATGTTTTAGTGTAATGGGGCCAAAGACATTTAATTTACTAGGCAGCCTGCTACAGCCAGACTGTAACGTGAATGCTGGGAGTCAGGAAGCAAGTACAGGAAGTGAATTTAATAATACATAGAACAAAACAAGAAACAGGAGTAGCGTACAGATATGAAGCCCTGAAACAGAGTCAATAACGCCTGGGGAAGGAACCAAAGGGAGTGACTGATATAGGGGAGGTAATCAGGAAGGTGATGGAGTCCAGGTGAGTCTGATTGGTCGCAGGTGGCGTAACGATGGTGACAGGTGTGCATAATAATGAGCAGACTGGTGACCTGGAACGCCGGAGAGGGAGTATACGTGACACAGACAGAACAGGTAAGAAGACGTGTGGGGATATTGTGGAGATACTTAAGTAGAATTTACCTGGTCTTGACTTCAATTAAACTCTGTCTGGGAAACCACCCCTCAGTCTCTCATCTACTCTGAGCTCAGATGGGGAAACATGAGAAGAGTTTCATTCAAAAACGCTATATATCACTTTTCAGAAGTTTTGGTAAATTAGCCTTTATTATTTAAAGAAATTATGAAAGAGAATGGTGTGTTTTTTCACTACCTAATCATGGTATGGGGTTGTTCAATGACAGACATGTATTTGTTTAAAATCTATCATTTGATGCTTTCATTTCAGAGAGACAAATAATCAAATATATGTCTGCCTCACTCTCAGAGAAATAAGTAGTACTGCTACGTTTTACACAGTCAAATGTAAAAAATAACTACATTTTTAATAAAGAACTGTACAAATATAATATTTGTGAAATCAATACTTAAAATGGTAGGGGAGGGAATGGCCGGCAGGGATGTAGCTCAGTTGGTAGAGCATGGTGTTTGCAACGCCAGGGTTGTGGGTTCGATTCCCACGCGGGGCCAGTATAAAAAAATAAATGTATGCACTCACTAACTGTAAGTCGCTCTGGATAAGAGCATCTGCTAAATGACTAAAAATGTAAAAATGTAAAATGTAACGTTACACTTGAAAACGCTTGTAATCTAACGTCTGCCTCAGACCATTCGTACTCGTAGAACAGGTAAATCTCAGGGGTTAAAGCAAAAAAATATATCCTTACGTCGATCTCAGATTGATTGTCTTGTGCTAAATTAATCTCCCCTTTCATGTAAACAAGTCATGACCGTCGTGCTTTTAGGAAAATAGGATAATTTCTGTAAATGTATTAAAACTGCAAATTTGACCAATTCCAGTCCCCTTGCTCAGGGTTCCCAGGGTCCTCCTGGGGATACTTCTTGAGAAGCTCAGTTCTAAGAAGCTCAGTTCTGGTGACAAGAAAAAGGCCGTTCTACTCCAGAATGAATGGAAATACAATGACGCTGACACCATCTAAAATATCGTTTCCACCTCCATGAATGAGCCCAATAAGATATTGGTAAAGATGATGTTAAATGATTTTAACATATTGAACCATATATCCTTAATGTATGGTCTATTATCAGATGTTAAATGATTTTAACATATTGAACCATATATCCTATATTTTATGGTCTATTATCAGATGTGCTATTAGCAATAAGCATGATCACCTGTAGCCCAACGGATGCAGCATAGTGGCTATAAATGAAGCATGAGGTTTGTCCATCTGCATTTACCCCATTGGACACAACTTCCTGATTATTATTATTTTTATTATTATTGTTATTATTCACTCAGAATTGTTGTTGGGGGGGTTTCTATTACAAAGTTGCCCTTTTAAGATGCCGTTGCCCCTTTAAGAGCTCTGTTGCAAATGTGCCTAAGCCATGCTTGACACTCCGGTTTTAAGAAGCCGTTGCCCCTTTAAGAGCTCTGTTGCAAATGTGCCTAAACCATGGTTGACACTCCGGTTGTAACTGCATTTTTAAAACAATGCATTGTAGGAGTATAGAAATAAATGTGTTATCAATGGAAAGCTTGGATCCCCCTCTTTTTTAACAAAGGCCAAAACTGCTTTCAAAAGTGTTTTCCCCGTGATCGCATTAAGAGTTGTTGTCCGTTGACTGCATGAATAAACGGCCCTACAAAGGCAAAGAGCATCAACTAGAAAACAGTACAACTGAAGACAAAAAAGGCTTTAAAGTTGTTTTTGCTGTTCAGCCAAATATGTCGTAGGTAGATAAGTGCAAATGCACTGATGTATCATCTTATTATGACCACTGATCTGACCTATGACCCCTAAAATGCTGATAATGCACTCTGCCTTTGTATGACCTTAAACAGCTGTATGGGTCATGCAAAAGCAAAGTGCAGTATCTAAAAAATCTAAATGTGTTTATCCAGCTTTCGTGTGGTTTTTAATGGTGTTGTGTAGTTGTGTTTTCATGTTTTAAATGTTGTATTGTAGCAACCCTCAAGCTGTTTTATCCATAAGGTAAGAACTATTTCATCACGGAGAATGTTAATACTTATGTGACTTTGTATTACTATCAATGCTGTCCTTTTCTTTATGTTAGCGAGCGTTTCAATATTTTGTTTGCTATCTTTCTTAACATTATCTGGGTATTTTCCATTTCAATGCGAGTTAAACCATAATGTTTCCGTGTGATTGTGCCGTGTTTATTCTGGTGATAACTGGACCACTGGCTGTCTCATGGAGTGTGTGAGGGTGAGTGTCATGGTCGGGATGGCCTGAACTCAGAGCCTGATAGAATACCAAGGAAAACCGTAGTAACTGCAGTAGAACATGGTGGAACAAAGCCAGATGGCAGTAACTTCACTTACTGCTGTTTCCTTGGTTTTTACTGGGATTTTGTAGTTGCATCAAATTTGACCCTCCATTTTCTCTGAAACTGAAGATAATTGAACCAGGACACTTTGTCACAAGATATAACAGATACTACGAAGCCTGATTTAGGTCTGAACTCATCTTTGATCAAATGTGTAGCAGCAGTTTGCAATTGTACGGCAGAATAGCTGTGCACATAATCCTAATACCTCTTCATGGACTACATTTGAACACTTTAACAGTGTCTTCTGTTAGGGCGTGAACTGGTATGGTAAGATTACCTAGTGGGGCCAGTAACTGAAAGGTTGCTGGTTCGAATACTTGAGCCGTCAAGGTAAAAATCTGTCTGTGCCCTTAAGCAAGGCACTTACACCTGATTTGCTCCAGGGGGCGCCGTACTACTATGACCCTGTAAAACAGCACATTTCACTGCATCTATCTGGTGTCTGTGACAATACATTTACAAATACTGTATTTATTTATTACAACAGTTAATTTAACAATGCTGGTTATAAATCTTGTTGACATTCATCCAAGGACACCTTGACTTGCATTACACTCTCACTGCAGAAAAATATTCTCATGAAATCATATGACTCATTGCTAGAGAAAAGGATTCCTGTGAACGTGGCCTGCTACAAGCAGGAAACAAGTTATGGATGCATGATCTATCTTGGCATCTTTTTGGGGTAACCACATTGTAACATTCCAACATTCATCTTTAAGGACATGAACTGGCAGAACAGGTTTCAGCAAAGTATGGAGTCATTGTTTTCAGGAAGGTGTCTCCATGGCGATAGGAGGGACAGGAGGCAGACTAAGGGCAAGGGAAGCCACCTGAACTACTGCCCTACAAAGGCAAAGAGCAGTCTACGCAAACAGTGAATCTGAGAAAAATGGCTTTAAAGTTTGGTTTTTTGTCCAATCATATCAACCATGACCACTGATCTGACCTATGACCCCTTAAATGCTGATACTGCACTCTGCCTTTTTATGACCTTAAACAGCTGTATGGATCATGCAGAAGCAAAGTGCAGTATGTAGAAATCTAAATGTGTTCATCCAGCTTTCTTTTTGTTTTTCTGTTTGATGGAAACAGTTTGAGAGTTGTAACTATATTCCAACTGTATTTAATGCTGTTATGTAGTCGTGTTTTCATGTTTTCAATGTTGTATTGGAGTAGGCCTAACCCTCACCAATATTTCTGTTGATGGAGACAGACACCAGACAAGACATAGAGACAGCAACAGAAGAATATGATATGATGGAGAGAGACACCAGACAAGACACAGAGACAGCAACAGAAGAATATGATATGATGGAGAGAGACACCAGACAAGACACAGAGACAGCAACAGAAGAATATGATATGATGGAGAGAGACACCAGACAAGACACAGAGACAGCAACAGAAGAATAGGATATGATGGAGAGAGACATCAGACAAGACACAGAGACAGCAACAGAAGAATAGGATATAATGGAGAGAGACACTAGACAAGATGAAAGACATCAATAGACGACACAGAGAAAGTGATGGAGAGAGACAGAGGAGGGGAGAACACACAGTAGACTATCACTAAAAGCTGATATAGGGATTCAAATTACTGCACTGTGTGTGTGTGTGAGAGAGAGAGAGAGAGAGAGAGAGAGAGAGTGCTCCTGGGATACTTATTATATTCCAGCTAGCTAAGAAAGAGAGTTAACCAGTGGTGTAAAGGACTTAAGTAAAAATACTTTAAAGTACTACTTACAGTGGGGAAAAAAGTATTTAGTCAGCCACCAATTGTGCAAGTTCTCCCACTTAAAAAGATGAGAGAGGCCTGTAATTTTCATCATAGGTACACGTCAACTATGACAGACAAATTGAGAAACAAAATCCAGATAATCACATTGTAGGATTTTTTATGAATTTATTTGCAAATTATGGTGGAAAATAAGTATTTGGTCACCTACAAACAAGCAAGATTTCTGGCTCTCACAGACCTGTAACTTCTTCTTTAAGAGGCTCCTCTGTCCTCCACTCGTTACCTGTATTAATGGCACCTGTTTGAACTTGTTATCAGTATAAAAGACACCTGTCCACAACCTCAAACAGTCACACTCCAAACTCCACTATGGCCAAGACCAAAGAGCTGTCAAAGGACACCAGAAACAAAATTGTAGACCTGCACCAGGCTGGGAAGACTGAATCTGCAATAGGTAAGCAGCTTGGTTTGAAGAAATCAACTGTGTAGGCAATTATTAGGAAATGGAAGACATACAAGACCACTGATAATCTCCCTCGATCTGGGGCTCCACGCAAGATCTCACCCCGTGGGGTCAAAATGATCACAAGAACGGTGAGCAAAAATCCCAGAACCACACGGGGGGACCTAGTGAATGACCTGCAGAGAGCTGGGACCAAAGTAACAAAGCTACCATCAGTAACACACTACGCCGCCAGGGACTCAAATCCTACAGTGCCAGACGTGTCCCCCTGCTTAAGCCAGTACAAGCATGGGGGTGGAAACATCATGCTTTGGGGCTGTTTTTCTGCAAAGGGACCAGGACGACTGATCCATGTAAAGGAAAGAATGAATGGGGCCATGTATCGTGAGATTTTGAGTGAAAACCTCCTTCCATCAGCAAGGGCATTGAAGATGAAACGTGGCTGGGTCTTTCAGCATGACAATGATCCCAAACACACCACCCGGGCAACGAAGGAGTGGCTTCGTAAGAAGCATTTCAATGTCCTGGAGTGGCCTAGCCAGTCTCCAGATCTCAACCCCATAGAAAATCTTTGGAGGGAGTTGAAAGTCCGTGTTGCCCAGCGACAGCCCCAAAACGTCACTGCTCTAGAGGAGATCTGCATGGAGGAATGGGCCAAAATACCAGCAACAGTGTGTGAAAACCTTGTGAAGACTTACAGAAAACGTTTGACCTGTGTCATTGCCAACAAAGGGTATATAACAAAGTATTGAGAAACTTTTGTTATTGACCAAATACTTATTTTCCACCATAATTTGCAAATAAATTCATAAAAAATCCTACAATGTGATTTTCTGGATTATTCTTTCTCAATTTGTCTGTCATAGTTGACGTGTACCTATGATGAAAATTACCTCTCTCATCTTTTTAAGTGGTGGCTGACTAAATACATTTTTTTCCCACTGTAAGTAGTTTTTTGTGGTATCTGTTCTTCACTTTACTATTTATATTTTTGACTACTTTTACTTTTACTTCACTACATTCCTAAAGAAAATAATGTTACTTTTACTCCATACATTTTCCCTGACACTCAAAAGTACTCGTTACATTTTGAATGCTTAGCAGGACAGAAAATGGTCCAATTCACACACTTATCAAGAGAACATCCCTACTGCCTCTGATCTGGCAGACTCAGTAAACACAAATGCTTTGTTTGTAAATTGTCTGAGTGTTGGAGTTTGCCTCTGGCTCAACGTACATTTTAAAAACAAGAAAATTGTCTGGTTTGCTTTATGTAAGGAATTTGAAATGATTTATACTTGTACTTTTACTTTTGATACTTAAGTATATTTTAGCAATTACATTTACTTTTGATACTTAAGTATATTTAAAACCAAATACTTGTAGACTTTTACTCAAGTAGTATTTTACTGGGTGACTTTCACTTTTACTTGAGTCATTTTCTATTAAGGGATCTTTACTTTTACTCAAGTATGACAATTGGGTACTTTTTCCACCACTGGAGTTAACATCGTCATGGACGGCAGAAAAGGACTCGAGACGGACATCGGAGTGGGAAAATGACGTGATTAAAAAGGAGGAATATACAGTGATTAAAGGAAAGGACATTTATTCAACTGTGAAGACAAACCTTTTAATTAAATCTGCTAAATGAGCGAACTTAGGAGGAAACGTCAGTGAGTGAAGTGAATGAAGATCACGTGACTGAGGAAAATATTGTTGTGGTTGAGGACAATATTGAAGTGAGTGACAATCAGGAGCTTATTGAGAAATGATCAATTATTGGAATTGTTGGAAACATTGGACAGTTTGATGAAAGTATTGATCAGTGGAGCTCATATACAGAACAGTTTGAATGTATTGTTCTTGTAAATGACATGGATGAGGACAACATTGTGCCTACATGTTTTAGTGTAATGGGGCCAAAGACATTTAATTTACTAGGCAGCCTGCTACAGCCAGACAGAACAGGTAATAAGACGTATGGGGATATTGCGGAGATACTTAAAGGACATTTTTCACCAAAACCACTAGTTAATGCTGATAGGTTCAGGTTCCACAGGAGACATCAGGAAGAGGGAGAATCAGTAACAATGTTTGCTGCTGCATTAAAGAAACTATCAGAACACTGTGAGTTTAATGCTGTTCTAAATGACATCATTAGAGACAGACTAGTATGTGGGCTACGGAGTGAAGCTACACAAAAGAGACTGTTGACTGAAAGTCATCTGACCTTGGCAAAGGACATTGAAATCAGTGTGTCCATGGAACTAGCTGCTAAAGAGGCTCACCAGTTGAGTTCATCAGGAACTTAGTGGGTTCATCTAACAATCCTAATCACCAGCTGATACATTTTAATCTCATACACAGGGTAAACCTTCCACCTAGAAAACATCATTTAATAGAAATCACAACCGCTCCTCTGTGTGATCTATGTAATCAAGGTGCCTTGGGCTCCTTTAATTATATGTACTGGGAGTGACCAGGGGACATGTTTTGGAAAGAGGTATCCTCATACCTTGTTCCCCCAACTGTTATTACTGAATGATAATTCACCACTGTCATTACAGCAAAGACGTATAATGTTGTCAGGTTGAACAGCAGCTAAAAAGATGTTGGAACTAAGATGGCAACCACCACACCTCATTGGATCAGCACTTTCATAGATATCATTTATTTAGAACTATCCACTGCTAGGATCCATGGGGCTAGCCAAACAACACAATTTGTATATGTGGTTTATTATAATTGTATTTATCTGCAATAACTAGTTTCCATAATATACTGATATATATTTTAACAGTATTGTGTCTCTAGTTGTATAAACATTCCTGCTGCTATTTGTTCTTGTCTGTGTTCCTTTCAAATAAATAAAAAGTTGATCACAGAGTTTCAACTGAAAATCAGAGACCAGGAAATCAAGTCACATGCTTCCACTGTGGCAATGTCACGGTTTCAGCCGAGGCTGCTCCTCCTCCTCGCTCGGGCAGGCTTCGGCGTTCGTCGTCGCCGGAGTACTAGCTGCCACCGTTTGATGTTTTCGATGTTTGTTTTGTCATGTCTAGTTTAGTGCACCTGTTTCGTATTCTGTCATGATTATGTCACCTATAAGTTTCCCTGTGTTATGTTTGGTAGTTGTGTGTTATTGTCCGCCTGTCGTTTGGTGTCGAGGTTCGGTACTTTTGTTTGTGGGTGTTTTTACGCTTTTCACGTATTAATTCGCCTCCGGTGTTTCGAGGCCATTTATTTTGTATTTGTTCAAGTATTTCAGTAAAGTCGTTTTGACTTATCCTCTGTGTCCTGCGCCTGACTTCACCACCGCATCCACATCAGTACCGTGACAGTGGTACCCCGTCAGAACCCAAAATAATTACTTATTTTATGCAAATGTTTGTAAACAACATAAACATCAACACTGTAGAGCATCAAAACGTGGTTAAAACTATAATGTTGATATCGTGGATGGTCAGTCCTTGCATCCATAGCTCTGTCTATACATTGAGAGAGGATACATTATCCAGCTCCATCCCTCAGCTTTTTACCGAAACAGGTGTGGAGTAGCTTTTTGTTATTGTTTCAATTGCTGATTGCCGCGTTAAGTTTGGGATTGAAGGGAAACTAGACTGACCTGGGTCTAATATCTGTTTTAGACCAGTCAGATCGCTGAAGATTGATTTCTAAACTGGACGTCTGTCCATGTCATGAGGAAGTCAGGAAATTCCTTAAAAACTGACCACTAGGGGCAACAGTGAGCATTATTACCACCAAGTAGACTTGGGTTTTGCTAAAGTTATGTAATCCCATGACTCTGGATCAAAAGGTTGCGTGTTCAATCCCAGTTGCAGACACTCATTATTTTTTTAAATATTTTTTTACCCTACCCCAAACCTTATCCCTTAACCTTGACCCTTAACTTTTAAATTTGACGTTTGGAGCAACTTCTAAATTTGACGTTTGGAGCAACTTCGAAATTTGAAGTTTAGAGAAAAGTGCAAAAATGTCTAATTCTGCAGTGAGACTGTGAGAGCTCATTGAGACACCTGGGTAGGAAGGCTCAGGAAGGCAAAGTGAATGTCTCAGATAAAAATGATTTAGGCATTAATTCTGACTGGTTAAGGTAAGGGTTAAGGTTTTGGGATAGGTTTAAACTAGCACTGAGATTGAACTCGCGATCCTCGAAGCCATAGCTCGCGGCTTAACACCGTAGCAAGATAGAAAATAGGTGTTCTACTAGATAGAAAATAGGTGTTCACGTTTGCCCCTAGTGGACAGTATTGAAGGCATCTCCCGGCATCCTGGGGACCTGGACAAACGTTTAATACTGCAGTGGATCTGGTGTGACCTGGCTGCTCAACTAAAGAGGTCAGATGGTCTACATCGTATATATTTAGATCTAAACGTTTCATAACATCATACTGCCCTAGCAGGGAAGAGAGGAAGAGGAGGGGGAGGAGGAGGAGGAGGAAGAATATTAGGAAGAGGAGGAAGAGGGGGAGGAGGAGGAGGAGGAGGAGGAGGAGGAGGAGGAGGAAGAGGGGGAGGAGGAGGAGGAGGAAGAAGAAAAGGGGGAGGCGGAGGGGGAGGAGGAGGAGGAGGAGGAGGAGGAGGAGGAGGAGGAGGAGAGAGAGGGGGAGGAGGAGGAGGAGGAAGAAGAAGAGGGGGAGGAGGAGGGGGAGGAGGAGAAGGAGGAAGAATATTAGGAAGAAGAGGAAGAAGAGGAGGAGGAGGAGGAGGAGGAGGAGGAGGAAGATGAAGAATTTTAGGAAGAGGAGGAAGAGGGGGAGGAGGAGGAGGAGGAAGAACATTAGGAAGAGGAGGAAGAGGAGGAGGAGGAGGAGGAGGAGGAAGATGAAGAATATTAGGAAGAGGAGGAAGGGAGGAGGAGGAGGAGGAGGAGGAAGAATATTAGGAAGAGGAGGAAGAGGAGGAGGAGGAGGAGGAGGAGGAGGATGGCTGACGATGGCTTTAACAGCTCATGGCAAAGGTTCCAGCGTTGTGTGTGTGTGTGTGTGTGTGTGTGTGTGTGTGTGTGTGTGTGTGTGTGTGTGTGTGTGTGTGAGTGTGAGTGTGAGTGTGAGTGTGAG
>NC_139989.1:78501796-78566796 GCF_964263955.1 Coregonus lavaretus
ATGACGATCTGCATTTATAATATGAATTAACCAAATTAATTATTAAACCATGAGAGATTGAGGAATGTGTTTATGCACGCTCTCTGAAGTGATGTGTGAAGTTTGACCCCAAAGGCTGCAGGGTCTGTCTCTCTCTGTGTCTCTCTCTGACTCTCTCTCTGTCTCTCTCTGTCTCTCCCTGTCTCTCTCCCTGTCTCTCTCTCTCTGTCGCTCTGTCTCTCTCTCTGTCTCTCTCTGTCTCTCCCTGTCTCTCTCTCTGTCTCTCTGTCTCTCTCTCTGTCTCTCTCTGTCTCTCTCTGTCTCTCCCTGTCTCTCTCCCTGTCTCTCTCTCTCTGTCTCTCTCTGTCTCTCTCTGTCTCTCTCTCTGTCTCTCTCTCTGTCTCTGCCTGTCTCGCTCCCTGTCTCTCTCTCTCTGTATCTCTGTCTCTCTCTCTGTCTCTCTCTGTCTCTCCCTGTCTCTCTCCCTGTCTCTCTCTCTGTCTCTCTGTCTGTCTCTCTGTCTCTCTCTGTCTCTCTCTGTCTCTCCCTGTCTCTCTCCCTGTCTCTCTCTCTCTGTCTCTCTGTCTCTCTCTCTGTCTCTCTGTCTCTCTCTGTCTCTCTGTCTGTCTCTCTCTGTCTCTCTCTCTGTCTCTCTCTCTCTCTCTCTCTCTCTCTCTCTCTCTCTCTCTCTCTCTCTCTCTCTCTCTCTATATATATATATATATATATATATATATACCTCTCTCTCTGTCTCTCTCTCTGTCTGTCTCTCTATCTGTCTCTCTGTCTGTCTGTCTCTCTGTCTGTCTCTCTGTCTGTCTCTCTGTCTGTCTCTCTGTCTGTCTCTCTCTGTCTCTCTGTCTGTCTCTCTCTGTCTCTCCCTCACACAGAGAGAGCAGCAGTTGTGGTAGATGAGACAGTGGAACTCCCTGATCTGACATTGTATTAGTCATTAAGTTTGAAACAAAGCAAATGTTTTCTCATGTTTACCAGGACGTGTACTCCGAGCATGTGCTGACCAACTGGCAAGTGTCTTCACTGACATTTTCAACATGTCCCTGACTGAGTCTGTAATACCAACAGGTTTCAAGCAGACCATCATAGTCCCTGTGCCCAAGAACACTAAGGTAACCTGCCTAAATGACTACCGACCCGTAGCACTGACGTCTGTAGCCATGAAGTGCTTTGAAAGGCTGGTCATGGCTCACATCAACACCATTATCCCAGAAACCCTAGGCCCACTCCAATTTGCATACCGCCCCAACAGATCCACAGATGATGCAATCTCTATTGCACTCCACACTGCCCTTTCCCACCTGGACAAGAGGAACACCTACGTGAGAATGCTATTCATTGACTACAGCTCAGCATTCAACACCATTGTGCCCTCAAAGCTCATCACCCTGGGACTAAACACCTCCCTCTGCAACTGGATCCTGGACTTCCTGACGGGCCGCCCCCAGGTGGTAAGGGTAGGTAACAACACATCTGCACTTTTTTGTTGTTGGTTAAGGGCTGTAAGTAAGCATTTCACTGTAATGTCTGCACCTGTTGTATTCGGCGCATGTGGCCAATAAAATGTTATTTTATTTTATTTGAGTTCACACTGTCTAAACTTAGTTTTAGTGGATACAGTCAAAGCTGTCCCTGAGGTAGGACAGTTCTTCTCCTTACTAGAAAGACTGTATGTCTTCACATCTGGGTCATATGCGCATCAAAAATGGGTTAGCGTACAAAGAGAGATGTACCCAGGTGCACCTAGAGAGCTTCAGAGACTAAGTGACACTCGCTGGGCATGTCGATATATGGCTCTACATACTATTATGGATAGATTGCCTGCCGTTAAGCGAGTCCTGCAAGACATAGTCCAAGAACACAACGTTGACAGATCTGTTGAGGCACGAGGTCTGCTTGCACAGATAGATTTACAATTCATTGTGTTCCTTGTTCCACTGCATGAAAAAAAAAAAAAACTGTGACATAATGAATGGCGTCCAAACTCTACACCCCAAAAGTGATGCATTTCTCAAAGAGAAGTCCCTGTTTCCATTTGCTAGAATGTATGAATCAAATATTGAGGACTTGGGGCATGAACTACATCAGTTCAGAAGAATTTAACAAAGGAAAATCCAGAGTGGCATGCAGAGACCCCCCAGTGTAGTAGAGATAGCATTATTCATTCAGCCTTATAAAGAAGTTTTCTTTGAGCTCTTTAAACTGTGTAAAATATCTGTTTCAATCCCTGTTAGTACCGCTTCTTGCGAACAGAGTTTTTCTGCTCTAAAGCTGGTGAAAACGTATCTTAGGTCCACAATGTCAGATGAAAGATTAGGCAATTTAGGTGTATTAAGGTTTGAGTCAAGAAGAGCAAAGGCCTTGAATCTAGATGAATTATTTTTTGCAAGAAACCACAAAAACCGTAGAATACAGTTGATGTAACTGATACTGAATATGTAATGCAAATGTAAAAAATGTAATGTAAATGCAAATAATAAATAGTTGATTATAAACATGGTCATTTGTCTATTAATGTCTGCAATGCAGTGAAGAAAACGACATGACAACAATAATGTGTGATGTAACTGGCCCCTCTAACAGTACAACTGGCCCCAGCCTGGCCCCTCCCACTGGGAATGTTCTAGAACCACCACTGCTGCTACGGCTACATTGGCCCAGTTATTGTTGAATAATAATGAAGCTAGGTCGATTCAATTCAAATAATATAGCTAGTAACTTCAAAATACTTACAGCTGAAATACACTGCCGTTTTCTTTGTGAACATGGTGAGATGGAGGAAACCGCATCCACATGTAGAGTTGTGGGGGAGGGGACAAGTTTCCCAAATAGACACTGGCTTTGGATCAGGTTTAAATTCCCCCCACTAATGATCCTTGTTAGGTTTGGGGGAGGGGAAGCTGATCCTAGATCTGTATCTAGGGGAAACTTCACCCCAGCAAAGAGAGATGGGGGAAGAGGAGGAGAGAGAGCGTTGCTCTCAGGATTGACAGATCATGTACAAAAATCTACCAGTAGGAAATTGGTGTCAGAATATAATATCTGACCTTTAGCAGTTCTAATGTCTTCATTTGCTCCATTTCATTAGTCTTGTTGATTGATTGCTGATATCTAGTTTCACAGGTGAGATGGTGTTGATGAAGAGCATCCATCCGTTTTAGTACTGCATTAATAGTAATGCATTCATAGACATATAGTTGATACTGGTGGTCCTACCCATCCCCCACTTCACTCCATTAACCCTACACTTGCTGCTCACATGGTGGTTTGTCTAAATCTATCTGACTTTAGGTCAGTTTTTAAGGTTCAGAAGGTAAAGATTGTGTTAGGCTGTGTCAGGAGCACTAGTGGTAGTGCTGCCGCTCCCAGATCACACATTGCCCTATATCAGTATATACTGTAGCAAGCTGAACCCAACACCTACCAATTACCACCTTCTGATCTCTTGGTGTAATGGATAAGCTGTTGGCTTGATAATCGCTGGACCCGGGTTCGAGTCCCGGTTGGAGCTATCCCTTAATTCGTTACATTGGTGTCAGAAGTGGGATAGTGCCTGTGAGGCCATCAAAGAGGCGTGTACACGTGAGAGACTTGCTATAAAGAAGTGTGGGGGCATGCTCTCCCCAAGGAAGGGGGTAATGTAGCGACCTTAATCCAACACCTAGCCACATCATCGAGAGGTTCGGACCTCTTGGCGTAGCTCTTGTTGGGTTCTGGTTTGTTTGTCTGAGTGAACAGAGCAGTTGGGGAAGGGAATACACATACAATGTTTCAATCTCCAACTGTCTTGTTTCACAGACTCCTGTGAGAGAGAATATAGTAGACGGTTGCTGTCAAAAAGTGATTGGTGAGTTTTCCTGTGTCCTGTGTTTATGACCTTTTAAGGACATCCTGTCCGGGCGTTCTCTTCACTATTTAGGGTGTGCTTATGTAACTTGATACTGCAGCTGTTTCTTTGAAGTAAAGCACATTGATGAGGAATATATGATCTATTATGCTGTGAGAGAAAGAGCACATATTTACCTGATTTGTTAAATATGAATAGTTAACAATGAATATGATTAACAATAATAGAGACATTTCTTAACTACCAATGCTGTGCTTTTGGTAAGGATGGTTCCCTCTAGCTCCCTGCAGCTGGTCTGGGCGTGTAGTCAAGGACATGGGATAGAGATCAACTGGAGGAACAGGTAGACCTGGTAGCTCCCTGCAGCTGGTCTGGGCGTGTAGTCAAGGACATGGGATAGAGATCAACTGGAGGAACAGGTAGACCTGGATTGTTTCAATTTCTCATTGCTTCCACACAGCCACAAGAAGAAAACATGGTGGCTCCTGATCTGCCAGGGAGGGGCGTGCTTGTATGAAAAATTTTTGTAGTGAACTTATGGAGCTGCTGTGTAGTGAGCTTGTGACCCCTTGTAGAATGAAAAAGTAATTTCTGGGTAGGTCTGCCTGAGTATAAGTAAGTGTTAGACTTGTCCTGTGAACACTACGAGTGACAAGAAACCTCAAGAGAGATCAACCACAGAAATTCCAGAAAACACGTCTCCTAGACCAATTCTAGGTGTGTTGTGTCCTTCATGTCTGGGCCACAAGGACAAAACCATTGATGCCATTATTTGTGATGCACCTGATTGTTTTAACGGTGGGATTGATATGAGTGGAGGCCAACCGGACGATTCAACAGTGAAGATTTTCACACACAGCTCTCTCAAGTTTTTCTCCTGCGTTTCTCATGAGGGAATGGCTTAAGATAAGACTTGCTCTATGTCAGATCTAAAAGGCCCTGAATGGAACATCCCTGCCTGGGTACGCATTGGAAGAGGAAGTCTGTGGGCCAGAGGATTTGAAAGTCATACGAATCTCTTCAGTAGCGTAGAGTCCAGACTCCAAAGTGACAATTGTAGGTTGTTCTGAATTCGACAGCGCAAATGCCACCCAATCTGTTAGTTCGTATGTATTTTCAAACGCTTGCACAGAGGTCAACTATTTTGTTGCCTGTCTTTAGCTTCAAGTGGCGAGATTGGTTTAAGGTGCTTGATATGATGAACAAGTGCAACAGTTTTTCCACCTTCGTGAACATTTAAGAAGATGGTCCCTTCTGTCCTCAAGACAAAACTTGGCCTTATCGGCAAGAAGGTTGATCTATCATCGAAAAGAAAACATGCAAAACCTTGAAGGCCATGGAGAGCCTGGTGGAAGAGGCAACGTCTGAGTCCCTCACAGCTTGAAGACGGGGATTTGGAGACTGATGGGGGTGTCGGGTTACAAAAGGCCCCTGAAAAGGAGAAAAATGCTGATTCTGCTTTCTTTCTAAGAAAACAATTATTATAATAATTATACATTTAAATATGTATTGTTTAGTACGGTGTAGTATTGTGTAATAATACAGTTTATGATCCATACAAAGGTTTAGTAGTAAACATTAGTGTCATAGTTTAATATTCAATATTGTAAAGTGAACTTTAATCACTTGTATATAAATGCTTCCATTTCTGTAGCATCATCCTTGGGTTGTGTGTGTGTGTGAGCGTGTGTGGTGTGTCTTTCAAACAACTGTTTTTTAAACCGGTTAAACCTGTTTACCCTTTTAGAAAGAGTTCTCAGCTATCCATATTTGAATGGTCAACAGTTTGCTCATCTAGGGGGTCCCTTACACACAAGGGGGTCCGGGAATGTCTGGGAGGCGTCCATGGATGGAATGTCCAGTGGATGTCTCAGTCAATTAAAAACAAAAAACGTAATTGTATTCTTTAATAATGTATTGTATAAAAAAATATAGTATATAATGAATGAGATGTTGTGTTATTGATTTTTTTAAACGAGAATGGACTCTACCTACATATGTATATATCCTATTGTTTATACCAAACAAATGTCAATTTGATGTGACATGTCTCAAGGTGTCTCAGAACCCATGAAAATGCATGCCAAACCAAGTCTCTACTCAAGAGTGGACCACTGGCTCCACCTAGTGGATATACAGTTACATCATAGTTATAGAAAATAAATACTAGTCACTTGATTATGTGTGAGTGTCTGTGTGTTTGTGTATCTAGAATGTTAGTATAATATTATATATATATATCTCTACCTACATATGTATTTATCCTACTGTTTTCACCAAACAAATTTCAAATTTATGTGAAATGTCTCGAAGTGTCTCAGAACCATGAAATTACATGCCAAAGCGAGGCTCTAATCAAGAGTGGACCACTGGCGCTACCTAGTGGATATTCAGTTACGTCACAGTTAAAAAATAATAACCTAGCCACTTGCTTATGTACAGTATATGAATATACAGAGACATCAGACAAAACAATGGACCTGTAGAATGGAATAAGTTATAAGACCTCTATGATTCATTTCATTTGTCAGTTCTACCAGCTAATGTGAGATGTTTAGATGACAGAACATTTGAGGACACATACTGTAATTTAGCTGGCCATCTTTTCCCCTCCCTTTCTGGCTGTCCTCCCCCTTCCCTTCTAAGTTCAAGGTGGTTTATTTGTCATATACATGGAGTTAACAGTGCAATGAAATGCTGACTAGCAGGTTAACCTCTTGACTTCTGTGGTATCTAAATAATGATGCTAATTATGCTGTGAGAACAAGGAGTCCGCTTACACTGTACTTTGATTATCAGCGTAAGTTTACAGACATCTGCAGGCATCTGGAGAACAACGGACCCAATAATAATATCATATGGGTGGTTTCCCCTACAGACCAATCCCATGACTCCACACAACATACTTCCTCTGTTTTAGAGTGCCCCTATAGAACTGTTCCCCAGATGCTTCCCTAAGCTGAATCAACATCCTCTAAGATACCATTTGCAAACGTTAGCAAAGTCATACATTCCTTAGACACCACACCTCCTACATTTACATTTTAGAGATTATATTACCTGTATTGTGTTTTGGAAACAAAACTGGATTAGAGATTTGTCCAGGAGAGAATCTGCAGAGTGTCCTTCTCCTCTGAGCTGGTCAAAAATAGTCCATCCAAAACTCTCAACATTGACAGTTTCCCTGTCGGTAACTATTCCGGCCTTCCAACATTTCTGGTGCATCCAGCGGTAGCCATGTTGTCGACCTGATGTTTGAAGCTGCTGGTGTATGAAGGAGAGCACCTCTGCTTCATCTGTTCTGTTTTTAACCCACCAGAGATGATTCCTACTTAGAACTCCTTCTGTCTGAAGACTTATTGTTATGTTGAGTGATTCCTCCAATAATAACATTTTGTTGTTAGTGAATCCACGCTGGAAGTAGTCCTCAATGATATTGTCCATTGTCTATGTAGGAAGTTAAGACAATTAGGCTCTTATGAGGGCCACCAATACACCCCAACCAATCAATGTAGACACAGGGAATCTTGAGACTCAGACAAATGAGGTAAGCCCCTCCCCCTCTAATTACACATATTATTACATCACAATATCAGCTAAACAATGTAAAAATAATAACCCAGTTTATCATAAACTATACAGACTCTTATAGGTCGGGATGTGGCCTCCTTTTCACAATTCAGAACCAGACCTGTACATCCGTTTAACCTTACAAATCAACTAAAAACATTGAACATCAATCAGAATATAGTGATTAAACCAGCAGATAAGGGGGCTCAGATTGTTGCAATGGATAAAGTGAATATCTTCTTGAAACCAATAGACAATAGGATAATGGTAAACACTATGTGCTACATGGCCCCCAGGGTATATGAACATAAAGAGACATGAGACAAAACAATGGACCTGTAGAATGGAATAAGTTATGAGACCTCTATGATTCATTTCATTTGTCAGTTCTTCCAGCGAATGTGAGATGTTTAGATGACATAACATTTGAGGACACATACTGTAATTTAGCTGGCCATCTTTTCCCCTCCCTTTCTGGCTGCCCTCCCCCTTCCCTTCTAAGTTCAAGTTGGTTTATTTGTCATATACATGAAGTTAACAGTGCAATGAAATGCTGACTAGCAGGTTAACCTCTTGACAACAACAATAGAACAAGTCAGTAGCTAAGTTAATATAAAGAGTAATACAATAGTAATAAACCCTGCATTCATAACTATCCTTAACATACCTGGGGTGTTTCTGGGATAGAGGGTTGATATAAAAGTCAATATAATCAGCAATACAGTAAGATTCTGAGACACAATCACTTACTATTGGTCAGCCGTAGGGAACCGCCAACGTCTCAGGAGATATGTATTTTAGGCAGTAAGTAAAACTGCCTAGGCCTTGGAGAATCTGCCCCAAAAAGATAGACCATTGTTTATCTGTAATGTACTTAACCTCATATAGTTTACTCACTATCTCCTGGATTAATCTTTGTGTTTTCCGGTTGTGTTGAGTGGGACAATGGAACATAGTGTTTACCATTATCCTATTGTCTATTGGCTTCAAGAAGATATTCACTTTATCCATTACAACAATCTGAGCCCCCTTATCTGCTGGTTTAATCACTATATTCTGATTGCTGTTTCAATGTTTCTAGAGCTTGATTTTTTGAAAGATGTGTAAGGTTAAGCTGATATACAGGTCGGGTTCTGAATTGTGAAAAGGAAGCCACATCCCTACGTATAACAGTCTGTATAGTTTCTGACACTGACTCCAACTGAGGTTCCCAATGTGAGGGGTTTGGAAATAGTATATGAGGAAAATCTGTTTCATAATCAAAATGATCTAATAACTTCAATCTTCTATGATGGAAGTGTAGATCCCTCCGGAGCTCCCTGCAGTCCACCTGTTTAGGAGTTGGTATGAAAGTCAGTCCTCTTTCTAGAACCTCACTCTCGGCTTGGTTGAGCCCAATGGGACATTGCTGGTCAAGACCTCAAATCGGTTGTGAAGTACTATGGACATATTGATGGAACAAGGTCACTAAACTGGTGGTTAGACAGGGTAGATCCAAGAGCAGGCCTCTGCTGTCATCTAGAGGGCGTTTCTCTGTACTGCTTGACACATGGAGACTCAATGGAGGCACAGTGCAAAGTGCTCAAAGTAAGGCCCAAACAATTGTTTGTCAGGCTGGGATCTATAAAGCAGTATCTTCTTCAATTAGATGCCAACTAATATTCATACAGGGACAATAGGTGGGGCAGGAGGAAGAATGGTGTTCCTGATTTTCAGAGGAATTCCCCTTTTTTTTTTAAAGCTTCAGATTGAGATTGTTGTTATTCTCCAATATGTTTTTCTTCAGTGAGCCACTCTGGATTCTCCAAGGGGAATACTCCCTCTATTCTCCACTAGAGAGTTCGAGCTCCATGCTTTTGCTGGGAATTGTCCACTGTTGGTATACATTTATTTGGTCCCAAAAATACCAAAATAAAAAGGTGTATTTGTCTAGTTTTAGCTGAGTCCCCAGTTAGCATCCATGTGGCTCATTTAAAAGTTTCTAAAAACAAAACGTACTCCTGACGTTTCACCACAATAGGCTTCTTCAGACAATGGGACAAAAAGTAGCCAAACAAAGTCAAAGGAGAGTGATGAGCAGCAGCAGCATCATCAAACCAGCGAGGCCGCCGGCAAGCCCAACAGTGATGATGCTGCCGAGCTCCAGTTAGCTCCGTGTGCAGAGCCTACCCACCCTTCCACAAGCACCGCCAGGATAATGGCTCCACAGCCCCCTCCACCTCCGACTGTTCCTGACTATCTTGGAACAGAGGTGCCAGCCCAGATTAGCCTAGAATCCTACCGTAGCCGCAGGTTTTCTGTCCAAAAACCTTCATTTAATAGCAACTGGTTCATAAGGGAGTGTCTGGAATACTCGGTTACTGAAGATGCTGCATTGCTGAAAGTTCTGCGTGGGGTCCATCTATTGGGAGATGGCTAACTAGTCTGTATTTTCCACTGATTTCACATTGGCTGTAAAAGTGGGTAAAAACAGAAAAGCATATAACTGTAGCTATGTGGGTGTGTTTCAGCAGGGTGAGGTCAGAGAGATGCTTCCAAGTCAGTATTTTTCAGAACTCATAAAATCCTTTACACAATCTGATGGGATGAATGTTCAACCCCATTTAAATGACCATAAAGTCTATAT
Source organism: Coregonus lavaretus (assembly GCF_964263955.1). Lineage (NCBI taxonomy): Eukaryota > Metazoa > Chordata > Actinopteri > Salmoniformes > Salmonidae > Coregonus > Coregonus lavaretus. Next base: position 78,511,834 of record NC_139989.1, read on the forward strand.
AGCACCTTTAAGTTAAGACATCACAGATCTGTTCATGGCAAAGCAGTTCAATTAATGATATTAATTTATTCTTAAAGAATATAATTTATAAATCATGAGCCTCATCTTGAGGAGTCACCTGTGACAGTATTCATAAAGAGTAGGAGTACTGATCTGGGATCAGTTTTTCCTTTTAGATCATAATGAAACAGATTAAATGGACAGGGGGGACCTGATCCTAGATCAGCACTCCTCCTCTGAGACACTTCCTTTATGAAACCGAACACATAGTCGTAGTCTAGTTACAGCAGGTGGTTACTGCCATCTAGTGGAAGATACCAATAAAACACTTGATTATCAGGAAGGGGAGACGGTTGAGCTGAAACAGAAAGTAAAGTTGTTATTTTGTACAGCAGGGGTGTCAAACGTCCGGCCCGCGGGCCGGATCAGGCCCGCAAATGGGTTTAATCCGGCACACGAGATGATTTTGTAAAGTATAAAAATGAGCTGCAATTTTTCAATAAAAGAAACTGCTGTTCCAATTGTGGATAATGATGCGCAATAGCAATTGTGTTAAGCAAGCAAACTGTTTATACCGGGGCAGAGAAAATAGGTCAAGCAAGTGCAGCCAGTCCGGTGAGCTACTTTGTTTTGCACGCGATATTTATTACGGCTTCTACTTTTAACATTATGTGCTTTGGCACCCTCATTGCCCCAATATGTCTCTGTCAAAAAAGAGAAAAGTGGACGCAGAGTGCAGAGTGTTCCAAGAAAAATTGTCATCCTTCTATTTATTCACGGAATTGAATGGGAAAGCTGTATGTTTGGTGTGTTCACAGCATGTTGCAGTGCTGAAAGAATATAACCTTCGTCGCCACAATGTGAGTCTTCATGCCGACAAATATGACAACTTTCAAGGACAGCGGAGAAGAGAGAAGGTGAATGAACTGTTGGCGGGTCTGAAGAAACAGCAGTCTGTGTTTACTCAGAGCCGAGACATCAGTGACGCTGCAGTGAAAGCTAGCTACCTCATTGCTATTGAAATCGCAGTGGCTTCAAAACCATTTAGTGAGGGTGAATTTGTAAAAACATGCATGATGAAGGCAGCGGAGATTGTGTGCCCTGAAAAGCACCAGGCTTTTGCAAATATCAGCCTGACAAGAAACACAGTTGCAGACAGGATTTTCGATCTTTCAGTGGATTTGGACAGCCAGTTGAAGCAAAAAGTAAAGTAATTTATTGCGTTTTCGGTTGCAATTGATGAAAGCACGGACATTACAGATGTTGCACAACTGGCCATTTTCATCCGCAGAGTTGATGACACATTGACCATCACCGAGGAGTTCGTGGATTTGGTGCCGATGACAGATACAACGACAGCAGCTGATATTTTCACTGCACTCGTCAGCGCGCTGGACAGGGTCGGAGTGGACTGGTCCCGCGCTGTCAGCCTGGCTAGAGATGGTGCGCCCTCAATGATCGGGAAAAAAGCAGGCGTTGTGACAAAGTTCAGAGAGAAAGTGCAATCTGCAAATGGAGGACGTGATTTTTGGACTTTTCACTGTATTTTGCAGCAGGAGGCTTTGTGTTGCAAGTCATTAAAGATGGATAACGTCATGAAGGTGGTTATTATTTTTATTATATTATTATTATTATTATTATATTATTATATTATATTATTATTATATTATTATTATTATATTATCCAAACTGTTAATTTCATCCGATCCAGAAGCCTGAATCAACGTCAGTTTGACAGCCTTCTCAGAGAGAAAGACCACATCTATGGCCTGCCATACCACACTGAGGTAAGATGGTTAAGCCGAGGTGCTGTGCTGAGGCGTTTCTTTGATTTACGAGAAGAAATTGACCAGTTCATGGAAGAAAAGGGCAAACCAGTGTTAGAATTTCATTCCGCAGAATGGATGCAGAACCTTGCATTTATGGTGGATGTTACAGAGCACCTGAATAACTTGAACAAACAGCTGCAAGGGTGCAACAAAGTTGCCACGCAGTATTATGACAGCATACGTTCTTTCAAGTTGAAGCTGTCATTGTGGGAGACGCAACTCGCCGGTGGTGATGCAGCTCACTTCCCCTGTCTGAAAAATGTGTGCGCGACCCAACATGTGGCAGACATGAAGCGGTTCAAAGATAAAATAACGGGACTGTTAAGGGAGTTTGAGCAACGCTTTCAGATTTTTGGTGAACTGGAGAAAGACTTCAACGTTTTTTGTTCGCCATTAACCGTGAATCCCTCTGATCTACCCGTCAGCATCCAACTTGAAATAATATACTTGCAGTGTGACTCGGATTTGAAGGGCAAATTTGCCGCAGCTGGCTTAGACGCATTTTATCAGAATCTCTTGCCAGGTTACCTCAACTTGACAGCCCTCGCTGCAAAACTGTTGTGCATGTTTGGAACCACATATCTTTGTGAGCAAGTTCTCTGTAATGAGCATAAATAAAACAAAGCTGCGCTCAAGGCTCACGCACAAGCACTTGAATCACATCCTGAAGTTGGCTGCCACTCAGGATGTGACGCCTGATATTGATGCGCTGGTGAAAGCTAAAAGATGCCAGGTATCAGGAGTCAAATAAACTATACAACCCCACTTAAAGTGCTGCATGAGACACCCTGATATAGTTCTGTGATCTGTGATATACTTCTGTGAATCACTGAGGCATTGTGTGTTTTTGTGTTGTTTGTCCTCAGAATTTCAAATAGCTTGAGGTGTTTTATGATTAATAGTGATGTTGTGCTTTTGGACACACTGTCCTCAGGCTCCAGCTTTATGTTTATATGTTTTTATGTTGATGTGCTATTGTTTTTAATTGTTTTTATTTTATTTGTATATTTAACCTATTCTTGACTCTGTGGTTCTTGCACTTGTTTGGGGAACAGGATTTCATTATTTGTATCTACATTTCTGCCTGAGAAATGACACCCTGATATAGTTCTGTGATCTGTGAAACAGTTCTGTGAATCACTGAGGCATTGTGTGTTTGTGTGTTCTTTTTCTTTAGAATTTTCAAATAAACTTGAGGTGTTTTATGATTAATAGTGATTTTGTGCTTGTACTATTTTGGACACACTGTCCTCAGGCTCCAGCTTTATGTTGTATGTTGATCATATTAAAACAAAGAAAACAATCTGAAGTTGTTGTTTTTAAGTTATATATACCATGATTTTACCGGTCCGGCCCACTTGGGAATAGATTTTCCTCCATGTGGCCCCTGAGCTAAAATGAGTTTGACACCCCTGTTGTACAGGATCCATTTTGAGACAACAGAGCAGAAAACACGATATGGAGAGAACTGAAAAATAAAGTGAGTATTTCTAAGTATTTCTGAACAATAATGTATTCTAATGGACAGAGTAAGAGAATGAATACCTGGAATGAGATAGTACTAGTTAGTAGAACTGCTGCTTGAGTTTAGTTGCTGACAGACAGCAGTTTTCAAAGTGTTATCACATGTTATCAGTCAAACGTCTGGTAAAGATGGTGGAGGAGCTTTTAAATGATAGGGTTTTATGTTTATCTCAGGGTTTCTCAATCCTTTTGTTCTTGCCCAGCATTTACACACCTGATTCAACTAATCATCAGATATTTGAAGACAGTTTAATATTTGAGGCATACAAATGAACATTCTCAAATTTAAACCTTTTGGATTTGTAGGCCTGTTTACAATTATTACAGGCCTACAGTAATTCACATTTTGGAGGAAAAAAAGCACAGCTAAACCTGGTGGACATTTAATTTAATGACCAATGGAATGCTCTAAAACGTGCAAAATCTGCCCACCCGGGGAGCCGGCCAATGCAAAACTAATTTACCCAGTCACCGTTATAACTTTATTTCCTTATTTGAAATTGAAAGTGACTTTGTAGCCTACGCAGTTACAAAATGTCTGTTCAAACTGTGGCGCATATGGAACATTAGAACAGTGGTGGAAAAAGTAAAGATACCTTAATAGAAAATGACTCAAGTAAAAGTGAAGGTCACTCAGTAAAATACTACTTGAGTAAAAGTCTAAAAGTATTTTATTTTAAATATACTTAAGTATCAAAAGTAAATGTAATTGCTAAAGTAAAGTAGGAATAATTAAATACTTATATGAAGCAAACTAGACGGCACAATTTTCTTGTTATTTTCATTTATGGATAGCCAGGGTCACATTCCAATATTCAGACATCATTTAAAAAAAGCATTTGTGTTTAGTGAGTCTGCCAGATCAGAGGCAGTAGGAATGAACAGGGATGTTCTGTTGATAAGTGCGAATTGGACCATTTTCTGAATGTAACAAGTACATTTGTGTGTCAGGGAAAATGTATGGAGTAAAAAGTACATAATTTTCTTTATGAATGTAGTGAAGTAAAAGTAAAAGTTGTTAAAAATATAAATAGTAAATTACAGATACCCAAAAAAACGACCTAAGTAGTACTTTAAAGTATTTTTACTTAAGTACTTTACACCACTGCATTAGAAGACAGATAAATGTGTTGATTTAGAAAGAAAGACGGGACGATTCTGCTAGGTAGGCTACGAACTATTATAAAGTTAGGTTGTCATCACAGTAGGTTTGAGCTACAGTATGATGACTTACCAACCTGATGGTCTCCGTTGGAAATGTTGTGGAAAATGTTGTACACTCAGTGTATTAAAATATGTAACATAAACAACAAATGATATGCTCAGATACACAAAATACATCTGGTTTCAGATCTAGAAGATTCTCCTCTTCAATAGTAATATCATCAATTCTGACCAGTAACTTACCTGGGGTCAAAGGTCCCTGATTTATCACTAAAATGTATAGGATGATCCATAGAGACGTCACTCTTCATGGACAGATGACTGTGTACTGGAGAGACTGATCTCAGAGTTTGGTTGGAGATTCTGGAAAACATAATAAATGACCATGAAACTAAATTTTTAACTATATCAAAATTATATTTCAATAGATAAAATACATGACATAAAGCATTAAAATATCTGCCATTACATAAAGCAACAAACATGCAGCTCTAGCAGGGCAGGAATTTGACGAACTGACTTGTTGGAAAGGTGGCATCCTATGACGGTGCCACGTTGAAAGTCACATATGCATAGTTTTTCAAAACATAGTGAACCTGGAGGCAAAAAGCGAACCCCACATTCTAACTAAATGTTGTTTATTAGCACTCAAATCTATCAATGGTATTTTCGGCACAATTTGGTGAAAGCCCCAAAGCGTTCAGAAAGCCTCTGTTTCCCATCACTAGTGGACACCCCCATGAGTGTCTTTCAGAACCCCTCCTAAAACCACCTGTTTCGTTTTGGTTGTTGTTAGTGACTCTTTGTTAGTTCCTTCTTCTGTTTGAGAGACAATGTTTTATTTATTGTTGAGGAACGTAACAATGTTCATGTGATTAAATTAAATCACCTGACTGTTTGGATATGTCTGTTAGTAATTGTTTTATTTCTAAGGGAACATGAGTAAAAGAGAACAATTGACATTCTAGAATGAGTTGTCACTGTGTTCACCACAACCAACATGCTGCATCTCTGTTTAGGGGTCAGTGCTCTAAAATGAGTCTCTCTGGGGAGAGAGAGGAGGGGGGCCCTGCCTCTAAAATGCATCTCTCTGGGGAACATGACACCAACGCTAAGAGGTGAGATGACAATTTTATGAAGAATTTATTAATTTTATTTACAAAATAAATAGCTATCTTAAGATGAATGCACTTACTGTAAATCACTCTGGATAAGAGCATCTGCTAAATCAGGAGTTCTCAATCCGGGGTCAGCGGAGGTACTGCAGGGGTTCTGCAGCACCCTGACTGGACTCGTTGCAATGGAAGACATTTGATAGAATTTTCACGACACGACCACGTCTTCAGTATTGCCTAATATAATGGAATGCATATTTCTTTAACCAATTCTGATGGTTGTTACAAGTGGAATTTTGCCAATATTACCTTTATACCAACACACTGTTCACACCCGTTTAACAACTCTAAATAGCTTTGGCATAGTAGGCATCAAGTCCCTTGCCAATAATGTTATCTACAACGTTGCATACAATGTTCATTTTCATCTAACAAATGTTTCGCCCTTGATGCCTTCAATTGCCCATTTTATAGCCATGCCCAATTTAGGATACTTTTTTAACAATGTGATGTTGTGCTCCAAAGGGATAACTTGAAATAACATGATGTAGGTAATTAAATAATCAAAAGAAAAACGTGTTTATTATACACTTAGAAAATAAGGTTCCTTAAAGAACCAAAAAGGATTCTTTCACTTCCTTAATATACAGTTGAAGCCGGAAGTTTACATACACCTTAGCCAAATACAATTAAACTCAGTTTTTCAGAATTCCTGACATTTAATCCTAGTAAAAATTCCCTGTCTTAGGTCAGTTAGTTATCACCACTTTATTTTAAGAATGTGAAATGTCAGAGTAATAGTAGAGAGAATTATTTATTTCAGCTTTTATTTCTTTCATCACATTCCCAGTGGTTCAGAAGTGTACATACACTCAATTAGTATTTGGTAGCATTTTCTTTAAATTGTTTAACTTGGGTCAAATGTTTTTGGCAGCCTTCCACAAGCTTCCAACAATAAGTTGGGTGAATTTTGGCCCATTCCTCCTGACAGAGCTGGTGTAACTGAGTCAGGTTTGTAGGCCTCCTTGCTCGCACACGCCATTTCAGTTCTGCCCACTCATTTTTTATAGGATTGAGGTCAGGGCTTTGTGATGGCCACTCCAATACCTTGACTTTGTTGTCCTTCAGCCATTTTGCCACAACTTTGGAAGAATGCTTGGGGTCATTGTCCATTTGGAAGACCCATTTGCGACCAAGCTTTAACTTCCTGACTGATGCCTTGAGATGTTGCTTCAATATATCCACATAAGTTTCCTTCCTCATGATGCCATCTATTTTGTGAAGTGCACCAGTCCCTCCTGCAGCAAAGCACCCCCACAGCATGATGCTGCCACCCCCGTGCTTCACTGTTGGGATGGTGTTCTTCGGTTTGCAAGCAAACCCCTTTTTCCTCCAAACATAACGATGGTCATTATGGCCAAACAATTCTATTTTTGTTTCATCAGACCAGAGGACATTTCTCCAAAAAGTACGATCTTTGTCCCCTTGTGCAGTTGCAAACCATAGTCTGGCTTTTTTATGGCGGTTTTGGAGCAGTGGCTTCTTCCTTTCTGAGCGGCCCTTCAGGTAATGTCGATATAGGACTCGTTTTACTGTGGATATAGATACATTTATACCTGTTTATATAGGCCTCCTGTACCTCAGTTGGTAGAGCATGGCGCTTGCAACACCAGGGTTGTGGGTTCGATTTCCACGGGGGGCCAGTATGAAAAATGTATGCACTCACTAACTGTAAGTCGCTCTGGATAAGAGTGTCTGCTAAAATGTAAATAGAGGACTTTTTTTACTGTGGAAATAGATAATTTTGTACCTGTTTCCTCCAGCATCTTCACAAGGTCCTTTGCTGTTGTTCTGGGATTGATTTGCACTTTTCGCACCAAAGTACGTTAATCTCTAGGAGATAGAACACATCTCCTTCCTGAGCAGTATGACGGCAGCGTGGTCCCATGGTGTTAATACTTGCGTACTATTGTTTGTACAGATGAACGTGGTACCTTCAGGCGTTTGGAAATTGCTCCCAAGGATGAACCAGACTTGTGGAGGTCTACAATTCTATTTCTGAGGTCTTTGCTGATTTCTTTTAATTGTATTATTATTATTTATTATGTCGATATATAGAACTCATTTTACTGTGGATATAAATACTTTTGTACCTGTTTCCTCCAGCATCTTTACAAGGTCCGTTGCTGTTGTTCTGGGATTGATTTGCACTTTTCGCACCAAAGTACGTTCATCTCTAGGAGACAGAACGCGTCTCCTTCCTGAGCGGTATGACGGCTGCGTGGACCCATGGTGTTAATACTTGCGTACTATTGTTTGTACATATGAAGTTGGTACCTTCAGGTGTCTGGAAATTGCTCCAAAGGATGAGCCAGACAGAGGCACTGAGTTTGAAGGTAGGCCTTGAAATACATTCACAGGTACACCTCCAATTGACTCAAATGATGTAAATTAGCCTATCAGAAGCTTTTGAAGCCATGACATTCCAAGCTGTTTAAAGGCACAGTCAACTTATTGTATATAAACTTCTGACCCACTGGAATTGTGATACAGTGAATTATAAGTGAAATAATATGTCTGTAAACAACTGTTGGAAAAATTATTGTGTGATGCACAAAGTAGATGTCCTTACCAACTTGCCAAAACTATAGGTTGTTAACAAGGAATTTGTGGAGTGGTTGAAAAACGAGTTTTAATGACTCCAACCTAAGTGTATGTAAACTTCCGACTTCAACTGTATGGAACCAATAAAAGTAATATATATTTTTGGGTTCAGTGAAGAAGAACCTCTATAGTTCTGATCAACGAAAGGTGAATGTTTTGAGGATGTGAACCCAGCAGCCCTCCCGGTCAGATCAAGCCCGCTCGTTTTTTCCAGCAACCTGCCCGGTATTCGAACCAGCCACCTTTATGCCATAGGTCCAACTCCTGCCACAACTCCAACTCTTTAGCCGCTGGGGGCGGAAACCTGAGTTAATCTTCAGAAATAAGCATGAGTTCATCTGCCAAAATGAAGACAAAACGCTATGCAGACATACAGTGGGGAAAAAAAGTATTTAGTCAGCCACCAATTGTGCAAGTTCTCCCACTTAAAAAGATGAGAGAGGCCTGTAATTTTCATCATAGGTACACGTCAACTATGACAGACAAACTGAGGAAAAAAATTCCAGAAAATCACATTGTAGGATTTTTAATGAATTTATTTGCAAATTATGGTGGAAAATAAATATTTGGTCACCTACAAACAAGCAAGATTTCTGGCTCTCACAGACCTGTAACTTCTTCTATAAGAGGCTCCTCTGTCCTCCACTCGTTACCTGTATTAATGGCACCTGTTCGAACTTATCAGAATAAAAGACACCTGTCCACAACCTCAAACAGTCACACTCCAAACTCCACTATGGCCAAGACCAAAGAGCTGTCAAAGGACACCAGAAACAAAATTGTAGACCTGCACCAGGCTGGGAAAACTGAATCTGCAATAGGTAAGCAGCTTGGTTTGAAGAAATCAACTGTGGGAGCAATTATTAGGAAATGGAAGACATCCAAGACCACTGATAATCTCCCTCGATCTGGGGCTCCACGCAAGATCTCACCCCGTGGGGTCAAAATGATCACAAGAACGGTGAGCAAAAATCCCAGAACCACACGAGGGGACCTAGCGAATGACCTGCAGAGAGCTGGGACCAAAGTAACAAAGCCTACCATCAGTAACACACTACGCCGCCGGGGACTCAAATCCTGCAGTGCAGGACGTGTCCCCCTGCTTAAGCCAGTACATGTCCAGGCCCGTCTGATGTTTGCTAGAGTGCATTTGGATGATCCAGAAGAGGATTGGGAGAATGTCATATGGTCAGATGGAACCAAAATATAATTTTTTGGTAAAAACTCAACTCGTCAAGTTTGGAGGACAAAGAATGCTGAGTTGCATCCAAAGAACACCATACCTACTGTGAAGCATGGGGGTGGAAACATCATGATTTGGGGCTGTTTTTCTGCAAAGGGACCAGGACGACTGATCCGTGTAAAGGAAAGAATGAATGGGGCCATGTATCGTGAGATTCTGAGTGAAAACCTCCTTCCATCAGCAAGGGCATTGAAGATGAAACGTGGCTGGGTCTTTCAGCATGACAATGATCCCAAACACACCGCCCGGGCAACGAAGGAGTGGCTTCGTAAGAAGCATTTCAAGGTCCTGGAGTGGCCTAGCCAGTCTCCAGATCTCAACCCCATAGAAAATCTTTGGAGGGAGTTGAAAGTCCGTGTTGCCCAGCGACAGCCCCAAAACATCACTAATCTAGAGGAGATCTGCATGGAGGAATGGGCCAAAATACCAGCAACAGTGTGTGAAAACCTTGTGAAGACTTACAGAAAACGTTTGACCTGTGTCATTGCCAACAAAGGGTATATAACAAAGTATTGAGAAACTTTTGTTATTGACCAAATACTTATTTTCCACCATAATTTGCAAATTAATTCATTAAAAATCCTACAATGTGATTTTCTAGATTTTTTTTTCTCATTTTGTCTGTCATAGTTGACGTGTACCTATGATGAAAATTACAGGCCTCTCTCATCTTTTTAAGTGGGAGAACTTGCACAATTGGTGGCTGACTAAATCCTTTTTTCCCCACTGTATATACTATTTATTTAGATGGGTGACATTATCTGCCAAAGTAATACCACTGTAGATAAAGAAGAGCTCTCCAGTAGGTGAACCTAAACATTCAAAGGCCATTTTCTCAAAAGTGAGGTTACAAGTTTATCATCTTTCAAAGCAGAATTACTTTCCCATTGTTCCTCAACTGTAGTATATGATATACCTTTTTCTAGCTGAGTCTCTACTTTTATCCAATGTAAAAAACACAATTTCAAATGTTGCTATATAAGACCGAATCGAGCCGGTCGGTCACATTTGACTGTGTAAAACCTATCAGTACTACTTATTTATCTGAGAGTGAGGCAGGTATATATTATTACTGTGTAAAACCTAGCAGTACTACTTATTTCTCTGAGAGTGAGGCAGATATATTATTACAGTGTTAAACCTAGCAGTACTACTTATTTCTCTGAGAGTGAGGCAGTTATATATTATTACTGTGTTAAACCTAGCAGTACTACTTATTTCTCTGAGAGTGAGGCAGTTATATATTATTACTGTGTAAAACCTAGCAGTACTACTTATTTCTCTGAGAGTGAGGCAGATATATATAGCATTTTGAAAAAAACATGATTATTTGTCTCTCTGAAATGAAACCGTTAAGTGATAGATTTGTAACAAATACATGTCTCCAATCTCTTTCATAATTTCTTTAAACAACAAAAGCTACTTTACGAAATTTTCTGAAAACGGATATATAGCGTTTTGGAATGAAACTCTTCTCATGATTCTCCATCTGAGCTCAGAGTAGATGAGAGACGTAATGTTTGTCTCTGTTGTGTTGAAGTCCAATCAAGCAGGAGAGACCAGCCTCCCCTGTACCCAGCTGTGTGTCCATGAAGAGTGACCAGTCTAAGGATCATCCTTTAGGGTTTAGAGAGGGAGACTTTTCTACTGAACAAAGGTAAGAAGAACTCATGGGTCATGGTCAGTGAGTTAAACAACACTGTCTCTAGTCATTTCTCCTCTCCCATTTTCCCATTTATTTTGGTTGTTTTCATAATCCATAGGCTAATCCTTTTATCCATTTTCATAGTCCTAAAACAATATTAAATAAACACAACACTCCCTGTGTGTATGTGTGTGTGTGTCTGTGTGTGTGTGTGTGTGTGTCTGTCAGTGTGTGTGTGTGCACTCCCTGTATGAAGAGATGAAATCTCTGTCCTGATTGCCTAGTCACTTTTACCCCTACCTACATGTAAAATATTACCTCAATTACCTCAACTTCCTGGTACCCCTGCACATTGACTCGGTACTGGTACTCCTTGTATATAGTCTAGTTATTACCTCAACTTCCTGGTACACTGCACGTTGACTCAGTACTGGTACTCCTTGTATATAGTCTAGTTATTACCGCAACTACCTGGTACCCTGCACATTGACTCAGTACTGGTACTCCTTGTATATAGTCTAGTTATTACATCAACTACCTGGTACCCTGCACATTGACTCAGTACTGGTACTCCTTGTATATAGTCTAGTTATTACCTCAACTTCCTGGTACACTGCACGTTGACTCAGTACTGGTACTCCTTGTATATAGTCTAGTTATTACCTCAACTTCCTGGTACCCCTGCACATTGACTCAGTACTGGTACTCCTTATAGCCTCATTATTGTTATTTTATTATGTTACTATTTCCTTTTTTTATTTAGCTAATTTTTTTGACTTTTTAACTGCATTGTTGGGGAAGGGCTCATAAGTAAGCATTTCACGGTAAAGTGTACCACTGTTGTATTCGGCGCATGTTAGAAATACAATTTGATTTGATTTTAAGCTCATGCACAGAAATACGTCATTGGGTCTAATGGTCGTCTTGTGCCGAACTGCACAGGTGCAGGCCATCAAATCAAAGGCACTCCTTCGATATAAAGTTGTTTTTGACTAACATGTGTCAGTTTGTTAAACTTCTTAAGACAGAACATTTTCCAAATTTAAAACTAAGGAAGTCATTTTTACCTCTCATTGACTTCCAAACCCCAAACCCTGGCCTGGTCTGCTTCATATGCGTTCCCAGAATACATTTTTAACATCAGCAGTTGTCACCAAGTGCTTATATAGAAACCTAGTCTAAAACCCCAAAGAGCAAGCAATGCAGATGTAGAAGCACGGAGGCTAGGAAAAACTCCCTAGAAAGGCAGGAACCTAGGAAGAAACCTAGAGAGGAACCAGGCTCTGAGGGGTGGCCAGTCCTCTTCTGGCTGTGCTGGGGGGAGATTATAAGAGGATATGGCCATTAAGTTCAGATAGTTTTTCAAGATTAAAAAATTTTCATAGATGACTAGCAGGGTCAAACTGTAGTTATAGAGGGTGCAACACGTCAGCACCTCAGGAGTAAATGTCAGTTGACTTTTCATAGCCGAGCATTCAGAGGTCGAGACAACAGGTGTGGTAAAGAGAGAGAGGGAGAGAGAGAGAGAGAGGGTCAAAACAGCAGGTTCAGGACAAGGTCGCACGTCTGTTGAACAGGTCAGAGTTCCAGATCCGCAGGCAGACCAGTAAAAACTGCATCAGTAGCACGATAAGGTATCACATCCGGTGGAGCATGTATCAATACTGATAGGATCGAAAGAAAGGGAGCGCTGCTCTTGGATCAGCTTTCTCCATAAAAATATTTCCTTAACATTATAATTATTGCACAATACTGACCACGGATCAGCTTCTAGAAAGATATTACTACCTACGGCTGCAAATATTGAGGTAGTTTATTCTAATGCTTACACAATAAAAATGCACTAAATCACAGATTCGGCACATCATTGGGCACATGTTAGGCTACACATCATGAAATATATTGAGACAAATTACAGACCGTAGCCTACAAGTAGCAACATAGAACTCAATATATTGAACATTGAATGTATTTCAATATGATTGAAATAGGACTATAGCCTACTGTTTATATTGTAATGCAGTTATCTCGGTTTTCATTTGAAGCATCATTTTATACATCACTTGTTTGTATCAATTGCAAAGATATTTGCAACTTTGTATTTGAAGTCAACTTTGTTCTGAATTTATCGGCATCACAGAGAGACAGATAAACTATGTGATTCTATGTTTAGGGGAGATCTTCTGTGTTTAAAGTGAGACAGGAGGGCGAAACAAGTTTCTAACGATTCACAACTCACTTAGTCTTTCTACGAGTGGTCTGAGGCAGGCGTTAGATTATGAGCGTCTTCAAGTGCAACGTTAATAACAATGGTTTTTTGAACCAGCTCAGAGATTTTACAATGCTCCTACGAATGTTCTAACAATACACTATGATGCTCCTATGAATGTTCTAACAATACACTATGATGCTCCTATGAATATTCTAACAATACACTATGATGCTCCTATGAATGTTCTATCAATACACTATGACGCTCCTACGAATGTTCTATCAATACACTATGATGCTCCTACGAATGTTCTAACAATACACTATGATGCTCCTATGAATGTTCTATCAATACACTATGATGCTCCTGCGAATGTTCTAACAATACACTATGATGCTCCTATGAATGTTCTAACAATACATTATGATGCTCCTATGAATGTTCTAACAAAACAATATGATGCTCCTACGAATGTTCTAACAATACACTATGATGCTCCTACGAATGTTCTATCAATACACTATGATGCTCCTGCGAATGTTCTAACAATACACTATGACGCTCCTATGAATGTTCTAACAATACACTATGACGCTCCTATGAATGTTCTAACAAAACACTATGATGCTCCTACGAATGTTCTAACAATACACTATGATGCTCCTACGAATGTTCTAACAATACACTATGATGCTCCTGCGAATGTTCTAACAATACACTATGACGCTCCTATGAATGTTCTAACAATACACTATGACGCTCCTATGAATGTTCTAACAAAACACTATGATGCTCCTACGAATGTTCTAACAATACACTATGAAGCTCCTACGAATGTTCTAACAATACACTATGATGCTCCTGCGAATGTTCTAACAATACACTATGACGCTCCTATGAATGTTCTAACAATACACTATGATGCTCCTACGAATGTTCTAACAATACACTATGATGCTCCTGCGAATGTTCCAACAAAACACTATGATGCTCCTATGAATGTTCTAACAATACACTATGATGCTCCTATGAATGTTCTAACAATACACTATGATGCTCCTGTGAATGTTCTAACAAAACACTATGATGCTCCTATGAATGTTCTAACAATACACTATGATGCTCCTACGAATGTTCTAACAATACACTATGATGCTCCTACGAATGTTCTAACAATACACTATGATGCTCCTACGAATGATCTAACAATACACTATGATGCTCCTGCGAATGTTCTAACAATACACTATGATGCTCCTATGAATGTTCTAACAATACACTATGATGCTCCTGCGAATGTTCTAACAATGCACTTGGCCTTAAGATGCTTTTGTGAGACTGGGCCCTGTATAAGAACATCCGCTAAATGACTAAAATGTAATGTTTTACGTGCAGATCTCATATTACTGTATTGAATTTTTTATTTAAAATGTAGTTATTTGTGACATTTGACTGTGTAAAACCTAGCTGTACTATTTCTCAGAGAGAGAGGTCGATATATATATATATATATATATATATTATTACTGTGTAAAACCTAGCAGTACTACTTATTTCTCTGAGAGTGAGGTAGATATATTATTACTGTGTAAAACCTAGCAGTACTACTTATTTCTCTGAGAGTGAGGTAGATATATTATTACTGTGTAAAACCTAGCAGTACTACTTATTTCTCTGAGAGTGAGGTAGATATATATTATTACTGTGTAAAACCTAGCAGTACTACTTATTTCTCTGAGAGTGAGGCAGATATATTATTACTGTGTAAAACCTAGCAGTACTACTTATTTATCTGAGAGTGAGACAGATATATAGCATTTGGCAAAAAAAACTGCATTATCTGAAATAAACCATCAAGTGATTAAAAAAAAAAAAAACACACCGATTTCTTTTATAATTTCTTTCAACAATAAAAGCTAATTGACCAACATTTCTGAAAATGGATGTATAGTGTTTTGTAATGAAGCTCTTGTTTCCCCATCTGAGCTCAGAGTAGATGAGAGACGTAATGTTTGTCTCTGTTGTGTTGAAGCCCAATCAAGCAGGAGAGACCAGCCTCCCCTGTACCCAGCTGTGTGTCCATGAAGAGTGACCGGTCTATGGACCATCCTATAGAGTTTAGAGAGGGAGACTTTTCTAGTGAACAAAGGTAAGAAGAACTCATGGGTCATGGTCAGTGAGTTAAACAACACTGTCTCTAGTCATTTCTCCTCTCCCATTTTACCATTTCTTTTTGTTGTTTTGATAATCCATAGGCTAATCCTTTTTTCCATTTTCATAGTCCTGAACAATATTAATCAAACACAACATTCCTTGTTTGTTTGTGTGTATGTGTGTGTGTGTGAGTGTACTCCCTGGATGAAAAGATGTAATCTCATGTTTTGTCCACAGAAACCAACAGGAGAGATCAGAGTCAGAGATTCTCAGTGGTCAGTCTTCCCAGAGTCATCAAACAGACCTGGCCTCCATATTCAGTGTATGTGGTCCTGTTATGTACATTTGTTTTTGTTTACCTCAAGTGAAGTTGATCTGTCAATCATTCATTAATGTGTTAATGAGAAAGCAATTATTCTCTTGCTTAACTTATTTACTTGATGTATTTCAGTTTCTTGAAGAGAATATTATGACATTTGTGAAGAACGAGCTGAAGAGGTTCAAGAGGATTCTTAGTCCAGAACTCCCAGAAGGCTTTGAGAGTCAGAAGCAGGATAAGGAAGTGGTGGATGCTGAAGATGAGAAGCAGGAGAGCAGTGCCAGAGAGGGGGCTCTGAAGATCACACTGCACGTCCTGAGGAAAATGAACCAGAAGGAGCTTGCTGACACACTGGAGAAAAGTAAGAGCTGTCTGCCTCATGTTGAATGCTGTTTTAGAACATTTAAAAGCTGTAGCTAAAGTACAGCTAAAGTAGCTGTGTAACTCAATGATATTGTAGCAGCCTTAACACAACACCTAGTGACCTCATCAAGTAGCAGCAGGGATGTGTTGTGGTGATTAATTTAGACAGAGAGAAGAGAAGCGAGAGAGGGAGAGAGGGAGAGAGAGAGAGAGAGAGAGAGAGAGAGAGAGAGAGAGAGAGAGAGAGAGAGAGAGAGAGAGAGAGAGAGAGAGAGAGAGAAAGACAACATTAATGATACCATCAGTAATACCTAATAATAATAATAATAATAATAATAATAATAATAATAATAATAATAATAATAATAATAATATAATCAGTCACTCTGGTGTGTAATGCATTATGAAAACATTTAAATATTTATACTGTCAGATAAGAGAATAAATTAGAAATAAATTTATAACACAGTCTTACAATACTGTAGGCATTAAAACAGACGTAATATTAATATCCTCTGTGTTATTTCTAGATTCAGATGAGCTTGCTATGATTTGCCAACGTGAACTCAAATCTAATCTAAAGAAGAAGTTTCAATGTGTATTTGAGGGTATCGCTAAACAAGGAAACCCAACACTTCTCAATAAGATCTACACAGAGCTCTACATCACAGAGGGTGGAACAGGAGAGGTCAATAATGAACATGAGCTGAGACAGATTGAGACAACAACCAGGAAACAAGCAAGACCAGAGACTGCAATCAAATGTAACGACATCTTCAAACCCTTAACTGGACAAGACAAACCTATCAGAACTGTGCTGACAAAGGGAATCGCTGGCATTGGAAAAACAGTCTCTGTGCAGAAGTTCATTCTGGACTGGGCTGAAGGAAAAGCAAATCAGGATGTCCAATTTGTATTTTCATTCCCTTTTCGGGAGCTGAATTTGATGAACGGGGATGAACACACTTTGATTAAACTTCTCAATCACTTCTCAATGGAAACCAAAGATTCAAGAATCTCCAACTACGACAAGTACAAAGTTCTGTTCATCTTTGATGGTCTGGATGAGTGCCGACTGCCCCTAGACTTCCAGAAGAACAAGACCTGTTGTGACGTCACAAAGTCAACCTCAGTGGATGTTCTGTTGACAAATCTCATCAAGGGAAATCTGCTTCCCTCTGCTCTCCTCTGGATAACTACCCGACCTGCAGCAGCCAATAAGATCCCTTCAGTGTGTGTTGACCAGGTGACAGAGGTACGAGGGTTCAATGACCCACAGAAGGATGAGTACTTCAGGAAGAGATTCAGTGATGAGGACCTGGCCAGCAAAATCATCTCACACATAAAGACATCAAGGAGCCTCCACATCATGTGCCACATTCCAGTCTTCTGTTGGATTGCTGCAACAGTCCTTGAACACATGTTGAGTACAGACAAGACAGAAGAGATGCCCAAGACTCTGACTGAGATGTACACACACCTTGTGGAGTTTCATACCAAACAGAAGAATGAAAAGTATCTTGGGAAAGAAGAGACAGGTCCACACTGGAATAAAGAGAGCATTATGTCACTGGGAAAACTGGCTTTTCAACAGCTTGTGAAGGGCAATCTGATTTTCTATGAAGAAGACCTGAAAGAGGCTGGCATTGATGTCAATGAAGCATCAGTGTACTCAGGATTGTGCACACAGATCTTTAAAGAGGAATGTGGGCTGTACCAGGACAAGGTGTACTGCTTCGTGCATCTGAGCATTCAGGAGTTTCTGGCTGCTGTATATGTGTTCCTCTCATTCATCAACAACAATGAGAATCTAATGGCCGAACCGCAAGTTACTGAAGTTACTGTCTACAAGAGTGCTGTGGATAAAGCCTTACAAAGTGAGACAGGAAACCTGGACCTGTTCCTCCGCTTCCTTCTGGGCCTCTCACTGGAGTCCAATCAGAAGCACTTACGAGGTCTACTGACAAAGACAAGAAGCAGCTCAAAGAGCCATGAAGAAACAGTCAAGTACATCAAGGAGAAGATCAGGGAGAATCCCTCTCCAGAGAAGTGCATCAACCTGTTCCACTGTCTGAATGAACTGAATGACCATTCTCTTGTGGAGGAGATCCAAAGCTACCTGAGATCAGGAAGTCTCTCAGAAGAAGAACTGTCACCTGCACAGTGGTCAGCTCTGGTCTTTGTGTTGCTGACTTCAGAAAAAGAGCTGGATGTGTTTGACCTGAAGAAATACTCCAGATCAGAGGATGGTCTTCTGAGGCTGCTGCCAGTGGTCAAAGCCTCCAGAGCTGCTCTGTGAGTACATAAAATGACATTTAAGTACTAATCATCAGGAAGAAATATTCAGTTTAGAGAAATATATGTATTATAATATGTATATAATATATAGTATTACATTGAAAAACTTACTGAATCAGTGCATTGATGTTCACATTAGTATAACAATATGACCATACAATTCTAGGAGACGGAAGATTAATCTATATGTTATTTGAGAGAATAAACCAAATGCATCTGCCATTGTCCTTCTACACTACTGGTGTTAAATTAACAGTGTGTTTGTGAAATCATGATGATCTCTTTGTCAGGCTGTCAGGCTGTGGAGTCTCAGGGAAAGGCTGTGCTTCTCTGGTCTCAGCTCTGAAGTCAAACCCCTCACACCTGAGAGAGCTGGACCTGAGTAACAATGACCTGAAGGATTCAGGAGTGAAGCTGCTCTCTGCTGGACTGGAGGATCCACACTGTAAACTGGAGACTCTGAGGTCAGTATTCCTGTATCACTCAATGAACACACACACACTGGACACACACTGGACACACACACACACTGGACACACACACACACTGGACACACACACACACACACACACACACACACACACACACACACACACACACACACACACTGGACACACACACACACACACATACACACACTGGACACACACACACACACACACACAAAGATTAATTTAGTAGTGTTTAGAAATATGTTATCTACTGTTAATAATGATACATTAATTCATTTATATACAGTACCAGTCAAAAGTTTGGACACACCTACTCATTCAAGGATTTTTCTTTATTTTAAATTTTTTTTACATTGTAGAATAATAGTGAAGACATCAAAACTATGAAATATCACATATGGAATCATGTAGTAATCGAAAAAGTGTTAAACAAATGAAAATATATTTTATATTTGAAATTTTTCAAATAGCCACCCTTTGTCTTGATGACAGCTTTGCACACTCTTGGCATTCTCTCAACCAGCTTCACCTGGAATGCTTTTCCAACAGTCTTGAAGGAGTTCCCACATATGCTGAGCACTTGTTGGCTGCTTTTCCTTCACTCTGCCGTCCAACTCATCCCAAACCATCTCAATTGGGTTGAGGTCGGGTGATTATGGAGGCCAGGTCATCTGATGCAGCACTCCATCACTCTCCTTCTTGGTAAAATAGCCCTTACACAGCCTGGAGGTGTGTTGGATCATTGTCCTGTTGAAAAACAAATGGTAGTCCCACTAAGCCCAAACCAGATGGGATGGCGTATCGCTGCAGAATGCTGTGGTAGCCATGCTGGTTAAGTATGCCTTGAATTCTAAATAAATCACAGACAGTGTCACCAGCAAAGCACCCCCACACCATAACACCTCCTCCTCGATGCTTTACGGTGGGAACTACACATGCCGAGATCATCCGTTCACCCACACCGCTTCTCACAAAGACACAGCGGTTGGAACCAAAAATCTCCAATTTGGACTCCAGACCAAAGGACAAATGTCCACCTGGGTAATGTCATTGCCCGTGTTTGTTGGCCCAAGCAAGTCTCTTCTTCTTATTGGGGTCCTTTAGTAGTGATTTATTTGAGGCAATTCGACCATGAAAGCCTGATTCACACAGTCTCCTCTGAACAGTTGATGTTGAGATGTGTCTGTGACTTGAACTCTGTGATGCATTTATTTGGGCTGCAATTTCTGAGGCTGATAACTCTAATGAACGTATCCTCTGCAGCAGAGGTAACTCAGGGTCTTCCATTCCTGTGGCGGTCCTCATGAGAGCCAGTTTCATCATAGCGCTTTATGTTTTTTGCGACTACACTTGAAGAAACTTTAAAAGTTCTTGAAATGTTCCTTATTGAATGACCATCATGTCTTAAAGTAATGATGGACTGTGGTTTCTCTTTGCTTATTTGAGCTGTTCTTGACATAATATGGACTTGGTCTTTTACCAAATAGGGCTATCTTCTGTATACCCCCCTACCTTGTCACAGCACAACTGATTGGCTCAAACGCATTAAGAAGGAAAGAAATTCCACAAATTAACTTTTAAGAAGGCACACCTGTTAATTGAAATGCATTCCAGGTGACTACCTCATGAAGCTGGTTGAGAGAATGCCAAGAGTGTGCAAAGCTGCCATCAAGACAAAGGGTCGCTATTTGAAGAATCTACAAAAGAAAATATAGAACATTTGTTTAACACTTTTTTGGTTACTACATGATTCCATATGTGTTATTTCATAGTTTTGATGTCTTCACTATTATTCTACAATGTAAAAAATAGTTTTTAAAACACTAAACAAAAATTTGAATGAGTAGGTGTGTTCAAACTTTTGACTGGTACTGTATATATACATTTATGAAAAGATATGGCAGGTTTCAGGACTCTGATGTATCTGAATATGTTGAAAAAATATATTTTCACCACCAAAGAATGTCAGTGCGGTTTTAATATGATTTTACTCTTTGTCAGGCTGTCAGGCTGTCTAGTCACAGAGGAAGGCTGTGCTTCTCTGGTCCCAGCTCTGAGGTCAAACCCCTCACACCTGAGAGAGCTGGATCTGAGTAACAATGACCTGAAGGATTCAGGAGTGAAGCTGCTCTCTGCTGGACTGGGGAATCCCCACTGTAAACTGGAGACTCTGAGGTCAGTATTCCTGTAGTTGGTCAACAAGTGATAACTGCTCACCAGATCCACATGTGTTTACCAGGCACACATAGTCCACACCATATGTGTTTGGACAGTGAAGCTTACAGTTTTACATTTGGTGCTATGCTCCAGCATTTTGGATTTGAGATATAATGTTTCATATTAGGCAACAGTACAGAATGTCTCCTTTTATTTAAAGGTATTCATATATATATATATATATATATATATATATATATATATATATATATATATATATTTTACCGTTTAGAAATGAAAGCACTTTATGTATCTAGTTCTCCCATTTGAAAAAGTCTTAATAATTTGGACATATTCACTTTTAAAGTAGTCATAAGTTTAGTATTTGGTCCCATATTCCTTACCTGCAGTGATTATATCAAGCTTGTGATTCTACAAACTTGTTGAATACATTTGCAGTTTGTCTTGGTTGTGTTTTGGATGATGTTTTTCCCAATAGAAACTGAATGGTGAATAATGTCCTGTCATTTTGGAGTAACTTCACTTGTATTGTCAGTAAGAATAGAAGATGTTTCTGAACACTTCTACATTCATGTGGATGCTACCATGATTATGAATAATCATTAATAAATGGTGAATGATGATGAATGAGAAAGTTACAGAGGCACAAGGATCATACCCCCTCTGTTATTGGTAATGGTGAGAGGTTAGCATGTTTTGTTGTAGCCTCTGTAACTTTCTCACTCATTATTATTCATGATTCATTCATGATTCTTCTTAATCATGTCATCATCAGGATTAATTTAGTAGTGTTTAGAAACATGTTATCTACTCACTTAGACAGAAAATTACTCCAGTCATCATCTACCATTCAGTTACTATTGGGCAAAACATAACCCAAAACACAACCAAAACAAACTGCAAATGCAACCAACGAGTTTGGGACAAAATACTAACGTTTTGACTACTTTAATACACTATAAGTGAATTGGTCAGAATACTTATGACTTCTTCAAAAGTGGGGGACTAGATTCATAAAGTGCTTTCATTTCTAAATGGTGAAACAGATATGTATTAAAATACCCTCAAATAAAAGGTGACATTATATACTGTCACCTCATATGAAACATTTGATCTCAAATCCAAAATGCTGGAGTATAGAGCCACATTTAAAATGTTAGCTTCACTGTCAAAATAGATATGGTGTGGACTGTATACTCAATACAATCTACGGTAAATCTGATACCTCACTGTCTGTCTTTTGACTGATAGTGCTTTTTAAACTGGTCTGGTCAGTCTACTCAAATATTTGTACTATACATGTTTCTCTCTACAAGCAATATTATGATCATTTCTAATAATGATACATTCATTTATGAATGGATATGTCAGGTTTCAGGACACTGATATATCTGAATATGTTGTAAAAATATACTGCCACAATTTTCACCACCAAAGAATTGCAGTGTGGTTTTAATATGATTTTACTCTTTGCAGGCTGTCAGGCTGTCTAGTCACAGAGGAAGGCTGTGCTTCTCTGGTCTCAGCTCTGAAGTCAAACCCCTCACACCTGAGAGAGCTGGATCTGAGTAATAATGACCTGAAGGATTCAGGAGTGAAGCTGCTCTCTGCTGGACTGGGGAATCCCCACTGTAAACTGGAGACTCTGAGGTCAGTATTCCTGTAGTTGGTCAACAAGTGATAACTGTTCACCAGATCCACATGTGTTTACCAGGCACACATAGTCCACACCATATGTGTTTGGACAGTGAAGCTTACAGTTTTACATTTGGTGCTAAGCTCCAGCAATTTGGATTTCAGATATAATGTTTCATATTAGGCAACAGTACAGAATGTCAGCTTTTATTAGAGGTTTTTCATACATATCTGTTTTTCCGTTTAGATAGGAAAGCATTTTATGTGTCTAGTTCTCCCATTTGAAGAAGTCGTAATTATTTGGACAAATTCATTTAGTCAGAAGTTTAGTATTTGGTCCCATATTCCTTACCCACAGTGATTATATCAAGCTTGTGATTCTACAAACTTGTTGAATACATTTGCAGTTTGTCTTGGTTGTGTTTTGGATGATGTTTTTCCCAATAGAAACTGAATGGTGAATAATGTCCTGTCATTTTGGAGTCACTTCACTTGTATTGTCAGTAAGAATAGAAGATGTTTCTGAACACTTCTACATTCATGTGGATGCTACCATGATTATGAATAATCATGAATGAATCGTGAATGATGATGAATGAGAAAGTTACAGAGGAACAAGGATCATACCCCCATCTGTTATTGGTAATGGTGAGAGGTTAGCATGTTTTGTTGTAGCCTCTGTAACTTTGTCCTTCATTATTATTCATGATTCATTCATGATTTTTCTTAATCATGGCATCATCAGGATTAATTTAGTAGTGTTTAGAAACATGTTATCTACTCACTTAGACAGAAAATTACTCCAGTCATCATCCACCATTCAGTTACTATCGGGCAAAACATAACCCAAAACACAACCAAAACAAACTGCAAATGCAACCAACGAGTTTGAGTCACAAGCTTGATGTAGTCATTGTGTTCAAGGAATATCGGACCAAATACTCAACTTTTGACTACTTTAATACACTATAAGTGAATTGGTCAGAATACTTATGACTTCTTCAAATGGGGGACTGGATACATAAAGTGCTTTCATTTCTAAATGTTGAAACAGATATGTATTAAAATACCCTCAAATAAAAGGTGACATTATATACTGTCATCTCATGTGAAACATTTGATCTCAAATCCAAAATGCTGGAGTATAGAGCCACATTTAAAATGTTAGCTTCACTGTCAAACTAGATATGGTGTGGACTGTATACTCAATACAATCTAAATCTGATACCTCACTGTCTGTCTTTTGACTGATACTGCTTTTTAAACTGGTCTGGTCAGTCTACTCAAATATTTGTCATATGCATTTTTCTCTCTACAAGCAATATTATGATAATTTCTAATAATGATACATTCATTTATGAGTAGATATGTCAGGTTTCAGGACACTGATATATCTGCAAATGTTTAAAAAATATATTGCCACTCTATTTTCACCACTAAGGAATAGCAGTGTGGTTTTAATATGATTTGACTCTTTGCAGGCTGTCAGGCTGTCTAGTCACAGAGGAAGGCTGTGCTTCTCTGGTCTCAGCTCTGAAGTCAAACCCCTCACACCTGAGAGAGCTGGATCTGAGTAACAATGACCTGAAGGATTCAGGAGTGAAGCTGCTCTCTGCTGGACTGGAGGATCCCCACTGTAAACTGGAGACTCTGAGGTCAGTATTCCTGTAGTTTGTCAACAAGTGATAACTGCTCACCAGATCCACATGAGTTTACCAGGCACACATAGTCCACACCATATGTGTTTGGACAGTGAAGCTTACAGTTTTACATTTGGTGCTATGCTCCAGCATTTTGGATTTGAGATATAATGTTTCATATTAGGCAACAGTACAGAATGTCACCTTTTATTTTAGGTTTTTAATAATAATAATAATATGCCATTTAGCAGACGCTTTTATCCAAAGCGACTTACAGTCGTGCGTGCATACATATATTTTTTTTTGTGTATGGGTGGTCCCGGGGATCGAACCCACTACCTTGGCGTTACAAGCGCCGTGCTCTACCAGCTGAGCTACAGAGGACATGTCTGTTTTACTGTTTAGAAATGAAAGCATTTTATGTGTCTAGTTCTCCCATTTGAAGAAGTCGTAATTATTTGGACAAATTCATTTAGTCATAAGTTTAGTATTTGGTCCCATATTCCTTACCTGCAGTGATTACATCAAGCTTGTGATTCTACAAACTTGTTGAATGCATTTGCAGTTTGTTTTGGTTGTGTTTTGGTTAATGTTTTTCACAATAGAAACTGAATGGTGAATAATGTCCTGTCATTTTGGAGTCACTTCACTTGTATTGTCAGTAAGAATAGAAGATGTTTCTGAACACTTCTACATTCATGTGGATGCTACCATGATTATGAATAATCATGAATGAATCGTGAATGATGATGAATGAGAAAGTTACAGAGGAACAAGGATCATACCCCCTCTGTTATTGGTAATGGTGAGAGGTTAACATGTTTTGTTGTAGCCTCTGTAACTTTCTCACTCATTATTATGCATGATTCATTCATGATCTTTCGCAATCATGGCAGTCACAGGCTTGATTTAGTCATTGCATTCAAAGAATATCGGACCAAATACTAAACTTTTGACTACTTTAATACACTATAAGTGAATTGGTCAGAATACTTATGACTTCTTCAAATAGGGGGACTAGACGGGCAAAGTGCTTTCATTTCTAAATGGTGAAACAGATATGTATGAAAATACCCTCAAATATAAAGTGACATTATATACTGTCACCTCATATGAAACATTTGATCTCAAATCCAAAATGCTGGAGTATAGAGCCACATTTAAAATGTTATCTTCACTGTCAAAATAGATATGGTGTGGACTGTATACTCAATACAATCTAAATCTGATACCTCACTGTCTGTCTTTTGACTGATACAGCTTTTTAAACTGCTATGGTCAGTCTACTCAAATATTTGTCATATGCATTTTTCTATCTACAAGCAATACTTTGATAATTTGTCATTTCTAATAATGATACATTCGTTTATGAATAGATATGGCAGGTTTCAGGACACTGGTGTATCTGAATATGTTGAAAATATACTGCCACTATTTTCACCACCAAAGAATAGCAGTGTGGTTTTAATATGATTTGACTCTTTGCAGGCTGTCACGCTGTCTAGTCACAGAGGAAGGCTGTGCTTCTCTGATCTCAGCTCTGAGGTCAAACCCCTCACACCTGAGAGAGCTGGATCTGAGTAACAATGACCCAGGACATTTAGAAGTCAGACTGCTCTCTGCTGGACTGGAGGATCCACACTGCAGACTGGAGAAACTCAAGTATGTAGAGGGTTTATGTCAATGTTCATATCAGACATGTTGGAGTTATCAGGCTAGTTAAGACAAACATTCTGACCACCACTTGGACTAAGTTATATAAAGACTGTGTGTGTGTGTGTGTGTGTGTGTGTGTGTGTGTGTGTGTGTGTGTGTGTGTGTGTGTGTGAGTGTGAGTGTGAGTGTGAGTGTGAGTGTGAGTGTGAGTGTGAGTGTGAGTGTGAGTGTGAGTGTGAGTGTGTGTGATTGTGTGTGTGTGTGTGTGTGTGTGTGAGTTCAGGTGTATCCCTCAATGACTGTCTGTTCTTCTGCTTACCGCTACAGTGTGGAACATGGTGGAGAGAACACAATGAAACCTGGACTTAGAAAATGTGAGTGTTGACTGCTGGGAAGAATATGACTAAGAATAAGTCTTAATTCAAGTGAAGTCAAAGTCAAAGACCACCATCATTACTTACTTGGTCATATTAAATATCAGCTGTAGTTCTACAGAAGCACAAATCAGGGACACCAAAGTTTACAAAGAGTTGCTTTGACAATGTGTGTGTCTGTGTATGTGTGTGTGGCGTGTTCGTGTTACTTTAGAAATGTGTGTGTGTGTTCATGCATGAAGATGTGTGTGTGTCCAGTGTGTGTTCAGGATGTGTTTCCAGTGTGTGTGTGTTCAGGATGTGTGTGTGTGTTCATGCATGCATACAGGTGTGAGTGTGTGTTCAATGTGTTTGTGTGTGTACAGGATGTGTGTGTGTGTGTTCAGGATGTGTGTGTGTGTAATTAATGGGAATAAGTGTGTTTTATATTACCATACAGTATAACATATGATCATTGAACAAGTCTCAAGTTACCTTAACTTCTCCTTTTGATACCTAGAAACATCTACATTAAATGAATTAGTGAAAAGTGAGTTAACATTCTAATGTGAATGATGATGATTTCTAATATTGTGTCTGGTTTCATCCATCAGATGTCTGTGATCTCACACTGGACCCAAACACAGTATTCAGACGTCTCTATCTGTCTGAGGAGAACAGAAAGGTGACATGGAGGGGAGAGGAGCAGCCGTATCCTGATCACCCAGAGAGATTTGATGTTTGGCACCAGGTGCTGTGTAGAGAGGGTCTGACTGGGCGCTGTTACTGGGAGGTAGAGTGGAGTGGGGAAAGGGCTTATATAGGAGTGGCATATAAAGGAATCAGCAGGAGAGGAGTGAGTTATGGCTGTGGGCTTGGACACAATGATAAGTCCTGGATTCTGATCTGCTCTGACAACAGTTACTCTGCCTTGCACAATAATAAGTCCACTACCATAGACGTCCCCTCCTCCAGCTCCCACAGAGTAGGAGTGTATCTGGACTGGCCAGCCGGCACTCTGTCCTTCTACAGAGTCTCCTCTGACACACTGACCCACCTGAACACATTCCACTCCACATTCACTGAGCCCCTCTATCCAGGGTTTAGGGTTGATCATGTTGACTCCTCAGTGTCCCTGTAAATAATAACCATGGTAACACTGACACACACACACTGGACACACACAAACACACACACACACACACACTGGACACACACAAACACACACACACACACACTGGACACACACACACACACACACACACACACACACACACACACACACTGGACAAATACACACACTGGACACACACACACACACACACTAGACACACACACACACTGTACACACACACACTGGACACACACACACACTGGACACACACACACACTGGACACACACAAACACACACACATACACACACTGGACACACACAAACACACACACACAAACACACACACACACGTATACTGGACACAAACACACACACACACACACACACACTGGACAAACACACACACTGAACACACACACTGGACACACACACACACTGGACACACACACACACTGGACACACACACACACTGGACACACACACACATTGGACACACACACACACTGGACACAAACACACACACACACACACTGGACAAACACACACTGGACACACACACACTGGACACACACACACTGGACACACACACACACTGGACACACACACACATTGGACACACACACACTGGACACACACACACACATGACACAAACACACACATACACTGGACACACACAAACACACACACACTGAACACACACACTGGACACACACACACTGGACACACACACACACTGTACACACGCAAACACATACACACACAGAACACACACACACACACAAACACATACACACACACACACACAATGGACACACTGGACAAACACACACACTGGACACAGTCACACTGGACATACACACACACACACACTGGACACACACACACTGTACACAAACACACACACACTGGACACAAACACTGGACACACACACACACTGTACAAATAAACACACACACACAATGAACACACACACTGGACACACACACACACTAGACACACACACACTGGACACACACACACACTGGACACACACACACACACACACACACCGGACACACACACATACACATATACACTGGACACACACACACACCGGACACACACACACACACACACATATACACTGGACACACTCACACACTAGACACACACACACACACACACACACACACACACACACTGGACACACACACACTGTACAAATACACACACACACACTGAACACACACACTGGACACACACACACACTGGACACACACACACACTGGACACACACACACACACACTGGACACACACACACACTGGACACACACACACACTGGACACACACACAAACACACCGGACATATACACATACACATGCACACTGGACACACACACACCGGACACACACACACACACACATATACACTGGACACACTCACACACTGGACACACACACACACTGGACACACACACACATTGGACACACACACACACACACACACACACACACATACTCATACACTGGACACACACAAACACACAAACATACACACACACACACACACAAACACACACACTGGACACACTCACACTGTACACACACACACACACACACACACTGGACACACACACATTGGACACACACACACACACACAAACACTGGACACACACACATTGGACACACACACACTGGACACACTCACACACTGGACACACACACACACTGGACACACACACACACACAGACACACTTGACAAACACACACACTGGACAAACACACACACTGGACACACTCACACTGGACACACACACACACACACACACACACACACTGGACACACACAAACACACACACACACACACTGGACACACACTGGACACACACACACACTGGACACACACAAACACACGACACACACACACATATACACTGGACACACACACACACTAGACACACACACACACACACACACACACACACACACACACTGGACACACACTGGACACACACTGGACACACACACACTAGACAAACACACACACACATACACACACACACACTGGACACACACTCTAGACACACATTGTACACACACACACACTGAACACACACACTGGACACACACACACACACACAAACACACACACACAGGACAAACACACACTGCACAAACACACACACTGGACACACACACACTAGATACACACACTGGACACACACACACACACACACACTGGACACACACACACACACACACACACACACACTGGACACACACATGCAGGACAAACACACACACACACACTGGACACACACACTGAACACACACACACACACACACACACACACTGGACACACACACACATACTGGACACACACACACACACACTGGACACATTTCCATGTGTTGGATTTTGATGAAAGGAAATCCCATATAGCCTACTGGACAGGACTTTTCTATGGCATCTTCTGTTTGGGTGTCTCAGGTCAGGTCTGAGCCATGATCAGAATGTGTCTCTGTGTCTATTTCCAGCCCTGCCATTTTTACCTGTCCTGATCTAGTGTTTCACCCCTGACCTCCTCACACCGTCTCACTGTCCATGTCTGCTTTTAGCTCCCACCTCTACTTCACTGTGTTATAATGGACCTTATGCTTGTTATGTCACCTCTGGAACCAGTTATCAAACATACTGACCTTTCTGACCCTATCCCATGGCCCTACTTTCTAGAAATGAACATTTAAATTCCTCTGAGTTTTGTTTTGTGTCCATTTACTTATGTATTTGTTGTATATTGGGGTTGTGCTGCAGAGCATCATGGGGGTTTGTATGTGTTGAGATGATCACGTTCCAGATAAATGGTTAAACTGATTCCTGTCTCCTGTCTCATCATTATTGAATTGTTATACAGACGTGGTTATGAAACCCACGAGACATAACAAAAGATTGGTGATGAGTAAGTCTGAATCTACAGGAACTATTCTGTCTGGAAGAAGTGGGTTTTTACAACTGTTTAAAACTGTTATTTTCTGTGGTCCAGTCTAGTCTAATGTTAGCACAGTGTATTGCTAGCAGAGGCAAGTACATAGTCGAGCTAGCTAAGAAAGAGAGTTAACCAGTGGTGTAAAGTACTTAAGTAAAAATACTTTAAAGTACTACTTAAGTAGTTTTTTGGGGGTATATGTACTTGACTTTACTATTTATATTTTTGACTACTTTTACTTTTACTTCACTACATTCCTAAAGAAAATAATGTACTTTTTACTCCATACATTTTCCCTGACACCCAAAAGTACTCGTTACATTTTGAATGCTTAGCAGGACAGAAAATGGTCCAATTCACACACTTATCAAGAGAACATCCCTACTGACTCTGATCTGGCAGACTCACTAAACACAAATGCTTTGTTTGTAAATTGTCTGGGTGTTGGAGTGTACCTCTGGCTGAACGTACATTTTAAAAACACGAAAATTGTCTGGTTTCCTTTATGTAAGGAATTTCAAATGATTTATACTTGTACTTTTACTTTTGATACTTAAGTATATTTTAGCAATTAAATTTACTTTTGATACTTAAGTATATTTAAAACCAAATACTTTTAGACTTTTACTCAAGTAGTATTTTACTGGGTGACTTTCACTTTTAGTTGAGTCATTTTCTATTAAGGGATCTTTACTGTTACTCAAGTATGACAATTGGGTACTTTTTCCACCACTGGAGTTAACATCGTCATGGACGGCAGAAAAGGACTGGAGACGGACATCGGAGTGGGAAAACAACGTGATTAAAAAGGAGGAATATACAGTGATTAAAGGAAAGGACATTTATTCAACTGTGAAGACAAACCTTTTAATTAAATCTGCTAAATTAGCGAATTTAGGAGGAAACGTCAGTGAGTGAAGTGAATGAAGATCACGTGACTGAGGAAAATATTGCTTTGGTTGTCAAGATCGTCTAACAGAGTGGACCAATGCGCAGCGTTGAAGGCAAACATATTTATTCTCACTGAAGGCAACACGAACAAAACAACGAACGATACGTGACAGTTCACGGTTACCATAAACAGACTCGAAACAAAAACCCACAAACACGAATGAAAACCCGACTGTTTAAATATGGCTCCCAATCAGAGACAACCAGCTGACACTCGTTGCCTCTGATTGGGAGTCACTCAGACCAACATAGAAATAAGTAACCTAGACCCACAACAAAAACATAGAAACTAACACCCTGGCTCAACATACGAGAGTCCCCCGAGCCAGGGCGTGACATTGGTTCAGGACAATATTGAAGTGAGTGACAATCAGGAGCTTATTGAGAAATGAACAATTATTGGAATTGATGGAAACATTGGACAGTTTGATAAAAGTATTGAGCAGTGGAGCTCATATACAGAACAGTTTGAATATTTTGTTCTTGTAAATGACATGGATGAGGACAACATTGTGCCTACATGTTTTAGTGTAATGGGGCCAAAGACATTTAATTTACTAGGCAGCCTGCTACAGCCAGACAGAACAGGTAATAAGACGTATGGGGATATTGTGGAGATACTTAAAGGACATTTTTCACCAGAACCACTAGTTAATGCTGAAAGGTTCAGGTTCCACAGGAGACATCAGGAAGAGGGAGAATCAGTAACAATGTTTGCTGCTGCATTAAAGAAACTACCAGAATACTGAGTTTAATGCTGTTCTAAATGACATCATTAGAGACAGACTAGTATTTGGGCTACGGAGTGAAGCTACACAAAAGAGACTGTTGACTGAAAGTCATCTGACCTCGGCAAAGGACACTGAAATCAGTGTGTCCATGGAACTAGCTGCTAAAGAGGCTCACCAGTTGAGTTCATCAGGAACTTAGTTGGTTCATCTAACAATCCTAATCACCAGCTGATACATTTTAATCTCATACACAGGGTATACCTTCCACCTAGAAAAAATAATTTAATAGAAATCACAACCGCTCCTCTGTGTGATCTATGTAATCAAGGTGCCTTGGACTCCTTTAACGTTGTCCTAGGGTCAAAATGACCCGCCACTGTGTTGAACCAACTTTATTTAATTTTTATATGTGTTGGATCATTTGTGAGAAGGAGGCAGTGATACTTTCTTTAAAGTCTCACAAATGATCCCCAAAAAATAAAAAATAAATAAAGTTGGTTCAACACAGTGGCGGGTCATTTTGACCCTAGGACAACGGGAGGGTTAATCATATGTACTGGGAGTGACCAGGGGACATGTTTTGGAAAGAGGTATCCTCATACCTTGTTCCCCCAAACTGTTATTACTGAATGATAATTCACCACTGTCATTACAGCAAAGACGTAATAATGTTGTCAGGTTGGACAGCAGCAAAAAAGATGTTGGAACTAAGATGGCAACCACCACACCTCATTGGATCAGCACTTTTATAGATATCATTTATTTAGAACTATCCACTGCTTGGATCCATGGGGCCAAACAACAATTGGTGCTGAAACCATAAAATAACTCCTGTAGTGGGTTTTACCCAACAGATTGACCGTTCATTATCATTTTTGTGCAAATGTGTACCTTGATTTAGTATTTCATTTAATGGAGATCAGGTTGGGTGTGTTGGGGTGGTCCCAGGAGGGGTTGGAGGGTGGGTTGGGGTGGTCCCAGGAGGGGTTGGAGGGTGGGTTGGGGTGGTCCCAGGAGGGGTTGGAGGGTGGGTTGGGGTGGTCCCAGGTGGGGTTGGAGGGTGGGTTGGGGTGGTCCCAGGAGGGGTTGGAGGGTGGGTTGGGGTGGTCCCAGGAGGGGTTGGAGGGTGGGTTGGGGTGGTCCCAGGAGGGGTTGGAGGGTGGGTTGGGGTGGTCCCAGGAGGGGTTGGAGGGTGGGTTGGGGTGGTCCCAGGAGGGGTTGGAGGGTGGGTTGGGGTGGTCCCAGGAGGGGTTGGAGGGTGGGTTGGGGTGGTCCCATGAGGGGTTGGAGGGTGGGTTGGGGTGGTCCCAGGAGGGGTTGGAGGGTGGGTTGGGGTGGTCCCAGGAGGGGTTGGAGGGTGGGTTGGGGTGGTCCCAGGAGGAGTTGGAGGGTGGGTTGGGGTGGTCCCAGGAGGGGTTGGCGGGTGGGTTGGGGTGGTCCCAGGAGGGGTTGGAGGGTGGGTTGGGGTGGTCCCAGGAGGGGTTGGAGGGTGTGTTGGGGTGGTCCCAGGAGAGGTTGGAGGGTGTGTTGGGGTGGTCCCAGGAGGGGTTGGAGGGTGTGTTGGGGTGGTCCCAGGAGGGGTTGGAGGGTGGGTTGGGGTGGTCCCAGGAGGGGTTGGAGGGTGGGTTGGGGTGGTCCCAGGAGGGGTTGGAGGGTGGGTTGGGGTGGTCCCAGGAGGGGTTGAAGGGTGGGTTGGGGTGGTCCCAGGAGGGGTTGGAGGGTGGGTTGGGGTGGTCCCAGGAGGGGTTGGAGGGTGGGTTGGGGTGGTCCCAGGAGGGGTTGGAGGGTGGGTTGGGGTGGTCCCAGGAGAGGTTGGAGGGTGGGTTGGGGTGGTCCCAGGAGGGGTTGGAGGGTGGGTTGGGGTGGCCCCAGGAGGGGTTGGAGGGTGGGTTGGGGTGGTCCCAGGAGGGGTTGGAGGGTGGGTTGGGGTGGTCCCAGGAGGGGTTGGAGGGTGGGTTGGGGTGGTCCCAGGAGGGGTTGGAGGGTGGGGTGGGGTGGTCCCAGGAGGGGTTGGAGGGTGGGTTGATGCAGCTGAGGTGGGTGATTGTATATGTGGTTTATTATAATTGTATTTATCTGCAATAACTAGTTTCCATAATATACTGATATATATTTTAACAGTATTGAGTCTCTAGCTGTATAACCATTACTGCTGCTATTTGTTCTGATATATATTTTAACAGTATTGTGTCTCTAGCTGTATAACCATTCCTGCTGCTATTTGTTCTGATATATATTTTAACAGTATTGTGTCTCTAGCTGTATAACCATTCCTGCTGCTATTTGTTCTTGTCTTTATGTTCCTTTAAAATAAATACAAAGTTGATCACAAAAAAAGGAAAAGTGCACAGGGTTTCAACTGAAAATCAGAGACCGGGAAATCAAGTCACATGCTTCCACTGTGGCAAGGTGGGAGATCAGGTATCAACATGCTGGTGTAAGGACATGGATTGTCCAGCCTGTGGTAAAAAGGGCAACATCGGACAAGTCTCCAGAAACAAAAAGAGAACAGAGAAATCACAAAAACGGGAAACAAGAAACAGGCATTCCAACGAAAGACACATAGACATGTTCACATTGTTGAGTAAGAGAACACTGAGGTGAGTGACTCATCAGACGAGGAAGTCACACTGAAAATCCTGACTTTTTCCTGGCGGGCCGCACGGCTACTATGTCTCCCCCTTGCTAGAGGGACAGCCGGTGGGTATGGAGATTGACACAGGGGCAGCTGTATCTCTTGTGTCAGAAAAAAGACACTGAAACACCTTCCACTTCAACCAGCGCACCTCGTGTTAAAGACTTACACAGGTGAATCTGTCGCTGTGAGAGGCATCACTGATGTCACAGTTCAGGTAAACAGACAAACTGAAAAGCTGCCACTCTATGTTGTGAAAGGAGACTATGCATCACTACTGGGATGTTCATAGTTGGAGAAAATCACACTGGACTGGCCATCAGTGCATACAATGCCACATGGAGACACAGACCTACCTGCCATCTTAAAGAAACATGGAGAAGTCTTTAATGGACAACTGGGTAGTATGGACGACATTACAGGGAAGCTTAGCATTAAGCCAGACAGCAAACCAACGTTTCTGAAAGCAGGACCTGTACATTATGCTATCAGACCAGAAGTCAAGGCTGACTTGGAGGCTTTAGTCAAGAACAAAGTACTGGAGCCGGTCAGCATGAGTGAATGCATGAGCAACACCCATCTACCAGTCCTTAACACTAGAACCGCCTGGCTTTTCAGCTAGTAGGGATGGGTAACTCCAATCCTCAGGGTGTCACACTTTTCCCCCATCCCTAACAAACACAGCTGATCAAACTAATCGCATTCTAAATTGAAGATTATGATTAGTTAATTATTGGAGTCAGGTGTGTTAGCTGGGGCTAGGGCAAAAATGTGACACCAATCAGGCCCCCGAGGACCAACGACCACCAATCAGGCCCCCGAGGACCAACGACCACCAATCAGGCCCCCGAGGACCAACGACCACCAATCAGGCCCCCGAGGACCAACGACCACCAATCAGGCCCCCGAGGACCAACGACCACCAATCAGGCCCCCGAGGACCAACGACCACCAATCAGGCCCCCGAGGACCAACGACCACCAATCAGGCCCCGGAGGATCAACAATCACCAATCAGGCCCCCGAGGACCAACAACCACCAATCAGGCCCCCGAGGACCAACGACCACCAATCAGGCCCCCGAGGACCAACGACCACCAATCAGGCCCCTGAGGACTGGAGTTTCCCATCCATGTGCTAGAGCAAGGTATCAAAATGGTTAATAAATAAACATTTGATAAATAGTAAAATAAATAGTGCATAAACTATTGTAAAGGATGAATTGCATAAATAAATATTTGTGGAAATATATTCATGACAAGATATACAAATAATAATGTGTTGATTGTATCAGACACTGTACCGAGCCTTATAATAATAATAATAATAATAATAATAATAATAATAATAATAATAATAATAATAATAATAATAATATAACCAGCCAGGTGTTCAGGTGAAATGATTTGCTGTATTCCTAAACAAAAGCACCAGTGCATGAACAATTATAAAGGATTAATTCCATGAATAAATTTTTGTGTTAATATATTCATGACAAGATATACAAACAATAAAGTGTTGATTGTATCAGACACTGTACCGCGCCTTTACACATGAACCAATCACGTCTTCTCTTTATGGTTCGGTTTGAATGTTGAGAGTTATTTGATAAAGGTAAGTGTCATAGAAACTGCAGAATATGCTCTTTCAGATACAGCACTATATAGAAATCACAATGTTTTACCTGCATGTGACTCTGAAGGAGGATTTGATAAAGAGATGCTCCTTTCCCTGCATCTTTATGTTCTGTTTCAGCTCAGCGGTCTCCCCACCCTGATAATAAAGTGTTTTATTGGTATCGTCCACTAGATGGCAGTAAACACCTTCTGTAGCTAGACTACAACTGTATGTGTTCGGTTTCTTGATCCTGGTGACTCCTGGGCCCTTATTCATACATGCAGTTTCCCAGAGGAGGAGTGCTGATCTAGGATCAGGTCCCCCCTGTCCATCTAATCTGTTTCATTATGATCTAAAAGGCTAAACTGATCCCAGATCAGTACTCCTACTCTTTATGAATACTGTCACAGGTGACTCCTCAAGATGAGACTCATGATTTATAAGTTATATTCTTTAAGAATCAATTAATATCATTAATTGAACTGCTTTGCCATGAACAGATCTGTGAGGTCTTAACTTAAAGGTGCTATATAGACTTTATGGTCATTTAAATGGGGTTGAACATTCATCCCATCAGATTGTGTAAAGGATTTTAGGAGTTCAGAAAAATACTGACTGACCTCACCCTCTCTGACCTCACCCTGCTGAATCACACCCAAGTAAAGACCACATAGCTACAGTTATATGCTTGTCAGGTTTTATCCATTTTTACAGCCAATGTATGGACTGGTATCCATATGAATCAGTGGAATATACTGACTAGTTAACCACCTCCCAATAAGGGTTCAGCAAATCTATTTGATTGGTCACATACACATATTTAGCAGATGCTATGGAGGGTGTAGTAAAATGCTTGTGTTCCTAGCTCAGGGCAGTAATGTCTAACAATACACAACAATACACACAGATCTAAAAAGGAAAATAATGGAATTAAGAAATATAGAAATATTAGGAGGACATCAAGCATACAGCACTAAACAGACAGACATCTCAGGACATCAACAACTCCTGGGGGGCATATCAACATTCTACATGGACTTCCTCTCCTTGTCTCCTCTCCTTGTCTCCTCTCCTTCATCTCAATTACATGAGAGAACTGGACAGGTGAAAGCAATGTTTCCACACCTAGTACTATCTTAAGGGGCCAAGACAAATGCGCTGTAAGACGTTGGTACCCAGGTGATAATGTGTCTCTCTCCTCCCTGGTTGAATGATGCCAATGGATGAATGGGCGATGGAAACGGATAATGGGGCACGTTACTTTACAATTACATTTGAATGAACTGAACGATGAGGAGGGTGAAGAGGGTGAATTTAATTTAGAACAATGGTGTAATGATGATGAAGAATTGTGGGTGTTGTGGGTGGTCTAATTATTTTATTATGAAAGGCTGGAAAGGGTATGTAATCTCCCCTCAGAGAGAATCAAATCAGACCCTGAGTACAACGTACAACATCTGTAGTTCACAATGGCAAGCCCAACCAAACGAACGGACGCTGACAGCATTGCAGATGTTACAGAATTTCGATGAGCTGGAGTCGAATGAAGGATTGGATATTAAGCCTGAAATCAAACATGCTGATGACATTGTAGGGTCTTCATCTGATGCTGACTTTGATCCTCAGATGCCCGAGCCTGGAGGAAGAAGAACCAGAACAGGCCTACCTGAGACAGAGGAGGAAGAAGAACCTGAACAGGCCTACCTGAGACAGAGGAGGAAGAAGAACCAGAACAGGCCTACCTGAGACAGAGGAGGAAGAAGAACCAGAACAGGCCTACCTGAGACAGAGGAGGAAGAAGAACCAGAACAGGCCTACCTGAGACAGAGGAGGAAGAAGAACCAGAACAGGCCTACCTGAGACAGAGGAGGCAGCCAAAGCAGGGCCGGGGTGCAGTGCCTTAGACCACTGCGCCACTCGGGAGGTTAGATAATAAAAAATAATAAATCCTGCAATTCTACACATTTTGCAATGCGGCGTCGAGAAAATATTGCAGTTTTAAAGCAAGTATTCTGCAGTTCTACACATTTTGTATTGGGGTGGAGAGGAAATGTAGCAATTTTATATCAAATTTCATACAATTCTACTCATTTTGCCATGGGGCAGAGAGACATTTTTGCTGTTTTAAAGCAAATTTCCTGCAATTTTACCCATTTTGCCAAGATTTCTTGAGTTATCTTAATTAATTCAGACTATTTTGAGATGGCTACGGCATCTCAAAACGGACAAATAGTACTGTTGTCGCTTTTTTCACGTTTTTCAAGCAAATGTCTTTTAAGGTATTTTTAAAGGAGTATACTAGAACACTCGTTGGGTTTGGCTGCAGAGTTCAGCGCCAGCCGAACTGAAGCATTATTCATGAGATTGATTCATGAGTTAAAACACGGGTAAGGTCACAATACAGGGTCCCATACAATCAATAAATGACTCTTGTTTTCATATCTTTTCATGGATATCTTTTCACCGATATTTATTCATGTAATTCATCCTTTCCAATTGTTTCTGCACTATTTATAAGCTTTGGCACTCATGTTTACGGCAAATAATATGACCGTGAGCCTTGCAGGTTGATATAATTCTCTTTTACGTTTTACTTTGTAAAAAGAAGCTGTTACTGGACTGTATTACTGACTATAACTCTATTACTAATCACATCTATAAATACTATTTATCAAATGTATTACATTGTCATGTTTTTATTGTATGGGAAACGAAAATATGCTACATGTTTCAGTAGGCCTTTGTAGAATATTATATAACGTCTAATCCTGAACGCTGATTGGTTATAATATAAAACATATCCGTGGTTCTTGGGGAAGAGGGAGAACAGGACCTGCTGTCTTGGCATTGTGTATTTTTCCCCAGTGGGAGCTGTGGTGCTTGGGGAAGAGGGAGAGCAGGACCTGCTGTCTTGACATTGTGTCTTTCTCCCCAGTGGGAGCTGTGGTTCTTGGGGAAGAGGGAGAGCAGGACCTGCTGTCTTGGCGGCCTGCTTGGTGACTGTAGCTTCTTTCTCTGCGTTCATGTGGTTCTCACCAAGCTCACATGCCAGATCCATGATGAAATGTCTCCTGCTGACTGTCTTGTCAAGGCATTGTTTGTACAACATGTGTTGATAGCAGTCATGTCGAGCACATTGTAGAACACCTCAACAGGCCAGAGGAGAGTACCCCCTTTTACAGAGTACAGTCAACAGGCCAGAGGAGAGTACCCCCTTTTACAGAGTACAGTCAACAGGCCAGAGGAGAGTACCCCCTTTTACAGAGTACAGTCAACAGGCCAGAGGAGAGTACCCCCTTTTACAGAGTACAGTCAACAGGCCAGAGGAGAGTACCCCCTTTTACAGAGTACAGTCAACAGGCCAGAGGAGAGTACCCCCTTTTACAGAGTACAGTCAACAGGCCAGCGGAGAGTACCCCCTTTTACAGAGTACAGTCAACAGGCCAGAGGAGAGTACCCCCTTTTACAGAGTACAGTCAACAGGCCAGAGGAGAGTACCCCCTTTTACAGATTACAGTCAACAGGCCAGAGGAGAGTACCCCCTTTTACAGAGTACAGTCAACAGGCCAGAGGAGAGTACCCCCTTTTACAGAGTACAGTCAACAGGCCAGAGGAGAGTACCCCCTTTTACAGAATACAGTCAACAGGCCAGAGGAGAGTACCCCCTTTTACAGAGTACAGTCAACAGGCCAGAGGAGAGTACCCCCTTTTACAGAGTACAGTCAACAGGCCAGAGGAGAGTACCCCCTTTTACAGAGTACAGTCAACAGGCCAGAGGAGAGTACCCCCTTTTACAGAGTACAGTCAACAGGCCAGAGGAGAGTACCCCCTTTTACAGAGTACAGTCAACAGGCCAGCGGAGAGTACCCCCTTTTACAGAGTACAGTCTGGACATCTGGTCTAGCATCCACACCAAGCTTTAACATAAAATAAAATAGAATAGAAAAGGTTATAATTATATAGAATGATAATACTAATAGTAATAATATGAATGTAATATAATAAAAGGGGATCCTATTTGGTGTTTGGCAGATGGGAAGGCTATCTGTATATGGTAGAGATACTGTACATACCTTTGTGTGATCGTAGTCTGTCACTGTCTCCGGTTTCTTCTTCTGGTCACCGCCGGTGGCAACAGTGGGGTGCATGGTGCTGAGGAAGCTAACACTTATTTATTTTACATCTGTACACCGTGAGTGTTGCTTTACCACTCTCCATCACACCGTGAGTGTTGCTTTACCACTCTCCATCACACCGTGAGTGTTGCTTTACCACTCTCCATCACACCGTGAGTGTTGCTTTACCACTCTCCATCACACCGTGAGTGTTGCTTTACCACTCTCCATCACACCGTGAGTGTTGCTTTACCACTCTCCATCACACCGTGAGTGTTGCTTTACCACTCTCCATCACACCGTGAGTGTTGCTTTACCACTCTCCATCACACCGTGAGTGTTGCTTTACCAGCAGCTTCTGCCTTTGTGTGTTGACTGTTCTGAGCAGGATAGTCTTCTTTACAATCAACTTGTCTGACAGGGAAATTGATGTGAAGAATCTGTCTATGGTCCCATTTATGCCTTTGCCCATGTAAGGCTCCACGTGTCTCAAAACCACAGTCAAACAGTCACTCACCTGCTGGCCTGGTTTCATCTTTCATCAGATATGGAAAGACTTTGAGCAAGTTGGTTTCCACATCCACGGCTAACCAAAACTGAAGTCACATGCATTATTATCAGTTTCTATCTGGTTTCTATTGGCCATTCAGCCATTGACAACAGAATAGCATATTTTAACTGGATGATGTTACTAGTTTCTGTTTAGTAACCAGAGCAATGCTGCTGCTGGAGTGGTCATGTGATAAATACATTGACAGCACAGAAATTGTTGAGAAAAGTGACATTTGGAAATAGAGCTGCACCTCTTGAATGTTGAGAGTTATTTGATAAAGGTAAGTGTCATAGAAACTGCAGAATATGCTCTTTCAGATACAGCACTATATAGAAATCACAACGTTTTACCTGCATGGGACTCTGAAGGAGGATTTGATAAAGAGATGCTCCTTTCCCTGCATCTGTCAATTACAGACTATTGTCAATTTCATCTGGTCTATAGGCTAACTCTTATTATGTGTGAAATGAGTTTTGGTATAGTTTAGGTGTAGTTTTGATGGGCCGGCTGTGCAGGATGACTGGCATCATTTGTTCACTCATCAACTTCGGTAGTCAAGGATATGTTTTGCGTAATTCTAAAGGCCTACTTTTTGCAACACATTCTCACACTCAAGTATTTTAGCAGATTTTGTGCGTTTTTGTATGGCTTAATTCGCCCCCCAAAAATGTATTTTCCTATGAATTAAGTCGTACAAAATGTGTATTTTCACACAAAATCAGCCACACAAAAATGCATGCTTTTTGTGCATATTTGCACAGATTGAGTGTGAGATTGTGTTGACTGCAACACATAGCATGTTTTCGTTTCCCACAATACATTTGATCAGTAATAGACTTATAGTAAATAAAACAGACCTGTAACAGTTTATTTTTACAAAGTAAAACATAAAAGAGAAATGTATCAACCCACAAGGCGTGTGGTCAAATGATTTGCTGCTGATAAACAGGCATAACACAAACTCATCATTACACTATTGTTCTAAATGAATTCAACATCTGCACCCTCCTTATCATTCAGTTAAGCCTCATTTAAATTCAATTGTGAAGTAAGGTGCAAAACTATTGCCCATTCATCCATTTGTCATTTATTCAGTGAGGAAAGAGAG
This sequence comes from Coregonus lavaretus, assembly GCF_964263955.1. NCBI lineage: Eukaryota > Metazoa > Chordata > Actinopteri > Salmoniformes > Salmonidae > Coregonus > Coregonus lavaretus. Next base: position 78,554,075 of record NC_139989.1, read on the forward strand.
ACTCATTAGTGGCGCATTGTCTTGGCAGATTAAAGTTGAGAATAGGTGGGAAAAAAATGGGTAACAAGGCATAGAATACTTTTCTGTTTGTGAAAACAGCATGTTTATATGATCTGTCATTAAAAAGATAAAAACAAAAGTCTTTAAAAATGAACCCGTCCTCCTATAGCTCTTCCCACCAGCCTCCTCTGGGAAATGTCTCTGTTCTGGTAAAAGAGAAGTAGATAGAATCACATCTTGTTTCTGTTGTATCTACATGTTTCTACATTAAACCACAGGTTCTGTTCTTGAGAATGATGGGGAAGAGTGGGGTGGAAAGGCTTTTGCAACACTACTTTAGTTAGCACACCCCTGTGACTAATTTAACTTCCTGTTTGCGATACTTGGGGGAAATTCAATGTTATCTTTCAACCTTCCCAATACCTTCCCCCATGTCTCATATTCACTGTTATCTTTCTGTCTTCCCAATACTTTCCCACACAGAGATGGCTTGATGTGGTGAGCAGCATAGAGTGTATAGTCCTTTAGTCTCTATGGGCCAGATGGTAGTGTACAGTTCAGAGATGGCTTGATGTGGTGTGCAGCATAGAGTGTATAGTCCTTTAGTCTCTATGGACCAGATGGTAGTGTACAGTTCAGAGATGGCTTGATGTGGTGTGCAGCATAGAGTGTATAGTCCTTTAGTCTCTATGGGCCAGATGATAGTGTACAGTTCAGAGATGGCTTGATGTGGTGTGCAGCATAGAGTGTATAGTCCTTTAGTCTCTATGGACCAGATGGTAGTGTACAGTTCAGAGATGGCTTGATGTGGTGAGCAGCATAGAGTGTATAGTCCATTAGTCTCTATGGACCAGATGACCATTTGGTGAGGGCTACAGCATGGGGAAAGAAACTGTTCAGATGGGGGTCTATAACATCCAATCACATAGGTTTACAGCAGCTGACAGTTGCAACATCATTGCTAATAATGCAAACTGCCTTGGTTTAGATAAAGCGAAGCTCTGTACAGATGTAGGATCTTAATTTAATCAGCCGGTTGCAGGAGAACTAAAACTTGTTGTCTATTTGAGGGTTAAAAAGGCTTCTGAAGTTTGAAATTAAAAATGTTCCACCTTTCCCTTTTGAAAAATGACAATTTATTATAATCCACATAATATTTCAAATGTCGTGTTGCTTTAGGATTATTTTCCTGCTGTAGCAAACGGGCTCAAATTAAGATCCTACATCTGTAGCAATATACCTGTCTTTAATGTACATGGCTATATTAGGAGGACAGGATTCTCTTTACACCATTGTTTTTTGACCATTTGACATATTTTATTTACTATTGTTTAGGCTGGTTGAATGAGTTCCCTATGAGAGGCTACTTCATCTGCAAGAAAACAGGCGGCCGCACCAGTTTCCTCATATGAAATTTAAAGTAAGTGTGTAGCCTACGCACTTACAAAATGGCTGTTTAAACTGTGGCACATATGTCTCGGTAACATTAGAAGTCGGATAAATGTGTTGATATGTAGGAAAGACGAGCAGACTCTGGTAAGTCTAGGCTACATAGAACTATTATATTAGAAAGTTAGGTCGTTTACAGACATTCAATAGTCAGAGTAGGTTTGATATATTATCACTTATCATGCTGACCAACCTGATGGTCTCTGTTGGAAATGTGAAACATGTCATGCCTAGGCTACAAGCTCTGTCCTGCTACTGGTAGGCCTGTAACGTTATGGGAACTGATCTGAACAGGTTTAGGCTGGTCATCTAGGATATGTAGGCTATAGCTGAGGTATAGACCTCCATCTGCATATCACTAACAAACCGCTATAATATACTCAGAAAAAAAAGAAACGTCCTCTCACTGTCAACTGCGTTTGTTTTTAGCAAACTTAACATATGTAAATATTTGTGTGAACATAACAAGATTCAACAACTGAGACATAAACTGAACAAGTTCCACAGAAATTGAAAAATGTGTCCCTGAACAAAAGGGGGATCAAAATCAAAAGTAACAGTCAGTATCTGGTGTGGCCACCAGCTGCATTAAGTACTGCAGTGCATCTCCTCCTCATGGACTGCACCAGATTTCCCAGTTCTTGCTGTGAGATGTTACCCCAGTCTTCCACCAAGGCACCTGCAAGTTCCCAGACATTTCTGGGGGGATTGGCCCTAGCCCTCACCCTCCTATCCAACAGATCCCAGACGTGCTCAATGGGATTGAGATCCGGGTTCTTCGCTGGCCATGGCAGAACACTGACATTCCTGTCTTGCAGGAAATCACGCACAGAACGGGCAGTATGGCTGGTGGCATTGTCATGCTGGAGGGTCATGTCAGGATGAGCCTGCTGGAAGCGTACCACATGAGGGGGGAGGATGTCTTCCCTGTAACGCACAGCGTTGAGATTGCCTGCAATGACAACAAGCTCAGTCCGATGATGCTGTGACACACTGCCCCAGACCATGATGGACCCTCCACCTCCAAATCGATCCCGCTCCAGAGTACAGGCCTTGGTGTAACGCTCATTCCTTCTACGATAAACGTGAATCCAACCATCACCCCTGGTGAGACAAAACCGTGACTCATCAGTGAAGAGCACTTTTTGCCAGTCCTGTCTGGTGTGATGTTCGGATGTACCGATCCTGTGCAGGTGTTGTTACATGTGGTCTGCCACTGCGAGGACGATCAGCTGTCCGTCCTGTCTCCCTGTAGCACTGTCTTAGGCGTCTCACAGTACGGACATTGCAATTTATTGCCCTGGCCACATCTGCAGTCCTTATGCCTCCTTGCAGCATGCCTAAGGCACGTTCACGCAGATGAACAGGGACCCTGGGTATCTTTCTTTTGGTGTTTTTCAGAGTCAGTAGAAAGGCCTCAGTGTCCTAAGTTTTCATAACAGTGAACTTAATTGCCTACCGTCTGTAAGCTGTTAGTGTCTTAACGACCGTTCCACAGGTGCATGTTCATTAATTGTTTATGGTTCATTGAACAAGCATGGGAAACAGTGTTTAAACCCTTTACAATGAAGATACGTGTTATTTGGATTTTTACGAATTATCTTTGAAAGACAGGGTCCTGAAAAAGGGACGTTTCTTTTTTTGCTGAGTTTATATTATAAACTAGCCTACTTTACATTACATAACATCTCTTACTTGTTGCAAAAAATACTTTCTGAATGTATCAATGATTTCCCCTCAGATCAATCATGCCCGTTTTAGCCTTTCTGTCTACATTCTCAGATTCAAAGACAACAAATAGCCGACTTTTAATTAATACAAATAAGTGTGAGACATGGCCTTGTGTTGCTGCACTGTCTATAACTACCTTAACAAACAGTGACTTATTATTATTATTGACAGTTAACATGGAGAAGAGATGTCACAACCAGATGTTCATCTGATTGCATTAAATAGCCTGACTGTTTCGATATGTCTGTTAGTAAATGTTTTATTTCTAAGAGATCATGAGTAAAAGAGAACAATGGACATTCTAGAATTAGTTGTCAATGTGTTCACCACAACCAACATGCTGCATCTCTGTTTAGGGGTCAGTGGTCTAAAATGAGTCTCTCTGGGGAGAGAGAGGAGGGGGTCCCTGCCTCTAAAATGAGTCTCTCTGGGGAGAGAGAGGAGGGGGTCCCTGCCTCTAAAATGAGTCTCTCTGGGGAGAGAGAGGAGGGGGGCCCTGCCTCTAAAATGAGTCTCTCTGGAGAACATGACACCAAAGCTAAGAGGTGAGATTACAGTTTTGTTTAAGAATTATTAAGTAAGGATACCTAAAATATTACGCTTTGAACACACCGACTGCGTCATTGCGCAAAATAGTATGCAGCATCATCTAAATATGTGTGCAACAAAAGTTAAACTTTCACTTTCTGCTACCATTTCTGTCAAGCCGTCTATGTACACAGTTTGACGCATACGTTCGATAAATCCAACGTACGCACCACACAGAACGCACTGCAACTGCCTCTGCAACGCAATGCTTCAAGGCAAACGCAGCGTTCCATTGGAAATTAATGTACTTCTGGTACCAAAATGCAATGACGCAGTCGGTGTGTTCAAAACGTTACTGATCTCAGATTTTTTATCAATGGATTTGAGATGTGCATAAAAATAAACGTTTTTTTGGCTAAATGCTATATATCCATTGTTTAGCTGGAATGGAATGTTCGTATCCTGTATATTTGACTGTGATATGTGGTTGTCTCACTTAGATATCTTAAGATGAATGCACTTACAGATGCCATATCTTAATTTGACCCAGTTTCTCACAGCAGGAAAATTATCCTGCAGCAACAGGAAATGCTCAAGTCTTTTAAAAGCTAAAATACACTATAATACGGCAATTGTATTGTAAGTCACTCTGGGCCCGGTTTCCCGATAGCGATGGAATTTAGGGTTACGAGTGTTTTAAGTGTATCTTTCCTACAACGGCTGAAGATGAAACATGCATTTCCCACGCCCCACGCAGAGAGAACGGTCGCTATGATGACTGAAAACACAACCGTGGGACAAACGAGTGACACATTTCTGGGCAAGGGCGGTCCATTTAAAATTAATCTATTCTTCCCTCACCCTTTGCCCTGCAAGTGTCCACTCATCATACGTCATGATACGTCATCAGAAGTGTCCACTCATCATACGTCATGATACGTCATCAGAAGTGTCCACTCATCATACGTCATGATACGTCATCAGAAGTGTCCACTCATCATACGTCATGATACGTCATCAGAAGTGTCCACTCATCATACGTCATGATACGTCATCAGAAGTGTCAACTCATCATACGTCATGATACGTCATCAGAAGTGTCCACTCATCATACGTCATGATACGTCATCAGAAGTGTCCACTCATCATACGTCATGATACGTCATCAGAAGTGTCAACTCATCATACGTCATGATACGTCATCAGAAGTGTCCACTCATCATACGTCATGATACGTCATCAGAAGTGTCCACTCATCATACGTCATGATACGTCATCAGAAGTGTCAACTCATCATACGTCATGATACGTCATCAGAAGTGTCCACTCATCATACGTCATGATACGTCATCAGAAGTGTCCACTCATCATACGTCATGATACGTCATCAGAAGTGTCCACTCATCATACGTCATGATACGTCATCAGAAGTGTCCACTCATCATACGTCATGATACGTCATCAGAAGTGTCAACTCATCATACGTCATGATACGTCATCAGAAGTGTCCACTCATCATACGTCATGATACGTCATCAGAAGTGTCCACTCATCATACGTCATGATACGTCATCAGAAGTGTCCACTCATCATACGTCATGATACGTCATCAGAAGTGTCCACTTAACTTGAGGGCTGAGGGGAGAGGGAGTCTTTTAAGTGTTTGAAACACTGCCATGGATAGTTTCGAAGTAACATTACCACATGATCAATGACGTCCGAAGCTTTGTTTGATCTCATGCTTTTTCGAACCATGTGTTGCAAAATGCGAGAGATCTCACTGATTTCTCCCTGGTGCCGGTGCTTTTTTCAAAGCAAAGTATTGACCTCCACTGGACACCTTATTTACACATTTAGTTTGATGTCTTCCAGTTTGTAGCCACTGAATGGTAGCTCAGTAGGTAGGGATGGGGATTTGGATCAGACATCAACATAGGCACAAGATTGAATCCCTGCTATAGTTGAACAATTATTTTCTGTGGAACCACACAATCTTCCCATCCTTGTTTAAATAATGTGTTTTATTTAGTGTAGCCTATGATACTATTCTGTCTTTAGTATCCTAAATAATACCACATATGCATCGTTTTTGAAAACATAGTGAACCTGGAGGCAAAAAGCGAACCCCACATTCTAACTAAATGTTGTTTATTGGACTCAAATCTATCAATGGCATTTTCGGCACAATTTGGTGAAAGCCCCAAAGCGTTCAGAAAGCCTCTGATTCCCACCACTAGTGGACACCCCCATGAGTGTCTTTCAGAACCCCTCCTAAAACCACCTGTTTCGTTTTGGTTGTTGTTAGTGACTCTTTGTTAGTTCCTTCTTCTGTTTGAGAGACAATGTTTTATTTCTTGTTGAGGAACGTAACAATGTTCCTGTGATTAAATTAAATCACCCGACTGTTTGGATGTGTCTGTTAGTAAATGTTTTATTTCTAAGAGATCATGAGTAAAAGAGAACAATTGACATTCTAGAATGAGTTGTCACTGTGTTCACCACAACCAACATGCTGCATCTCTGTTTAGGGGTCAGTGGTCTAAAATGAGTCTCTCTGGGGAGAGAGAGGAGGGGGGCCCTGCCTCTAAAAGGAGTCTCTCTGGGGAGAGAGAGGAGGGGGTCCCTGCCTCTAAAATGAGTCTCTCTGGGGAACATGACACCAACGCTAAGAGGTGAGATTACAATTTTATGAAGAATTTTTTATGTTTATTTCTAAAATAAATAGCTATCTTAAAATGAATGCACTTACTGTAAATCACTCTGGATTAGAGTATCTGCTAAATCAGGAGTTCTCAATCCGGGGTCAGTGGAGGTACTGCAGGGGTTCTGCAGCACCCTGACTGGACTCGTTGCAATGGAAGACATTTAATAGAATTTTCACGACACGACCACTTTGCCTAATCTTCATTATTGCCTAATATAATGGAATGCATATTTCTTTAACCAATTCTGATGGTTGTTACAAGCGGAATTTTGACAATATTACCGTTATACCAACACACTCTTCACACCCGTTTAACAACTCTAAATAGCTTTGGCAAATAAAAACATTTGTCTCTCTGAAATGAAGCCATTAAGTGATCGATTTTAAACAAACACATGTCTGTCATTGAACAACACCATGCCATGATTAGCTAGTGAGAAAACACAACCATTTATTTGATAATTTCTGTAAACAATAGAAGCTAATTTACAAACATTTCTGAATATGGATATATAGCGTTTTGGAATGAAACTCTTGTTATGTTTCCCCATCTGAGCTCAGAGTAGATGAGAGATGTAATGTTTGTCTCTATTGTGTTGAAGCCCAATCAAGCAGGAGAGACCAGCCTCCCCTGTACCCAGCTGTGTGTCCATGAAGAGTGACCGGTCTATGAATCCTCCTATAAAGTTTAGAGAGGGAGACTTTTCTACTGAACAAAGGTAAGAAGAACTCATGGGTCATGGTCAGTGAGTTAAACAACACTGTCTCTAGTCATTTCTCCTCTCCCATTTTACCATTTATTTTTGTTGTTTTCATAATCCATAGGCTAATCCTTTTTTCCATTTTCATAGTCCTGAAACAATATTAAACAAACACAACATTCCCTCCCTATGTGTGTGTGTGTGTGTGTGTGTGTGTGTGTGTGTGTGTGTGTGTGTGTGTGTGTGTGTGTGTGTGTGCACTCCCTGGATGAGGAGATGTAATCTCTATCCTGATTGCCTAGTCACTTTTACCCCTACCTACATGTACATATTACCTCAATTACCTCAACTTCCTGGTACCCCTGCACATTGACTCAGTACTCCTTATAGCCTCATTATTGTTATTTTATTATGTAACAATTTCCTTTTTTTATTTAGCTAATTTTTGTGACTTTTTCATCTGCATTGTTGGGAAAGGGCTCGTAAGTAAGCATTTCACGGTAAAGTGTACCACTGCTGTATTCGGCGCATGTGAGAAATACAATTTGATTTGATTTGAAGCTCATGCGCAGAAATATGTCAATGGGTCTAATGGTCGTCTTGTGCCAAACTGCACATGTGCAGGCCGTCAACTCAAAGGCACTCCTTCGATATAAAGTTGTTTTTGACTAACATGAAAATGTGTCAGTTTGTTAAACTACTTAAGACAGAACATTTTCAAAATGAACAACTAAGGAAGTCATTTCTACCTCTCATTGACTTCTCAAACCCCAAACCCTGGCCTGGTTTGCTTCATATGTATTCCCAGAATACATTTTCTACATCAGCAGTTGTCACAAAGTGCTTATATAGAAACCCAGTCTAAAACCCCAAAGAGCAAGCAATGCAGATGTAGAAGCACGGTGGCTAGGAAACACTCCCTAGAAAGGCAGGAACCTAGGAAGAAACCTAGAGAGGAACCAGGCTCTGAGGGGTGGCCAGTCCTCTTCTGGCTGTGCTGGGAGGAGATTATAAGAGGATATGGCCATTAAGTTCAGATCGTTCTTCAAGATTTTCAAATGTTCATAGATGACTAGCAGGGTCAAATAATAATCACTGTGGTTATAGAGGGTGCAACACGTCAGCACCTCAGGAGTAAATGTCATTTGGCTTTTCATAGCCGAGCATTCAGATGTCGGGACAGCAGGTGTGATAGAGAGAGAGAAGGAGAGGGAGAGAGAGAGAGGGTCGAAACAGCAGGTTCGGGACAAGGTCGCACGTCCGGTGAACAGGTCAGAGTTCCATATCTGCAGGCAGACCAGTAGAAACTGGATCAGTCACGTCCGGTGGAGCATGTATCGATACTGATAGGATCGAAAGAAAGGGACCGCTGCTCTCGGATCAGTTTTGTCCATTAAAATCATTCCTTAACATTATAATTATTTCACAATACTGACCACGGATCAGCTTCTAGAAAGATATTACTACCTACAGCTGCAAATATTGAGGTAGTTTATTCTAGTGCTTACCCAATAAAAATGCACTAAATCACAGATTCGGCACATCATTGTTCACATGTTAGGCTACACATCATGAAATATATTGAGACAAATTACAGACAGTAGCCTACAAGTAGCAAAATAAAACTAAATATATTGAACATTGAATATATTCCAATATGATTGAAATAGGCCTATAGCCTACTGTTTATACTGTAATGCAGTTATCTCGGTTTTCATTTGAACCAAATTTGTGTACTTCCCTCGTTTGAATCAATTGCAAAGACATTTGCAACTTTGTATTTGTAGTCAACTTTGTTCTGAATTTATCTGCGGTCACAAAGAGACGGATAAACCATGTGATTCTTTGTTTAGCGGAGATCTTCTGTGTATAAAGTGACGCGGGAGGGCAAAAAAGCATCTAACGACGCACTTGGCTGTTCTACAAGTGGTCTGAGGCAGGTGTTAGAATATGAGCGTTTTCAAGTGCAACGTTAATAATGATGGTTTTGGGAAACAGCTCAGAGATTTAACAATGCTCCTACGAAGGATCTATCAATAAACTAGATAGATTCTAATGATGAACTTAGCCTTAAGATGCTATTGTGAGACCCTGGATAAGAACATCTGCTAAATGACGAAAATGTAAATGTTTTATGTACAGATCTCATATTACTGTATTGAATTTTGTACATTTGTACAGATGTTTATTAAAAATGTAGTTATTTGTTACATTTGACTGTGTAAAACCTAGCAGTACTACTTATTTCTCAGAGAGTAAGGCAGATATATATATTATTACTGTGTAAAACCTAGCAGTACTACTTATTTCTCTGAGAGTGAGGCAGATATATATTTTTACTGTGTAAAACCTAGTAGTACTACTTATTTCTCTGAGAGTGAGACAGATATATATCATTTGGCAAAGAAAACTACATTATTTGTCTCTCTGAATTAAACCATCAAGCGATTTAAACAATGAGAGAAATAATGTTTGTCTCTGTTGTGTTGAAGTCCAATCAAGCAGGAGAGACCAGCCTCCCCTGTACCCAGCTGTGTGTCCATGAAGAGTGACAAGTCTATGGTTCAACCTATACGGTTTAGAGAGGGAGACTTTTCTACTGAACAAAGGTAAGAAGAACTCATGGGTCATGGTCAGTGAGTTAAAAAACACTGTCTCTAGTCATTTCTCCTCTCCCATTTTACCATTTCTTTTTGTTGTTTTCATAATACATAGGCTAATCCTTTTTTTCCATTTTCATAGTCCTGAAACAATATTAAACAAACACAACAATCCCTCCCTGTGTGTGTGTGTGTGTGTGTGTGAGTGTGTGAGTGAGTGTGTGTGTGTATGTGTGTGTGTGTGTGTGTGTGTGTGTGTGTGTGTGTGTGTGTGTGTGTGTGTGTGTGTGTGTGTGTGTGTGTGTGTGTGTGTGCACTCCCTGGATGAGGAGATGTAATCTCATGTTTTGTCCACAGAAACCAACAGGAGAGATCAGAGTCAGAGATTATCAGTGGTCAGTCTTCCCAGAGTCATCAAACAGACCTGGCCTCCATTTTCAGTGTATGTGGTCCTGTTATGTACATTTGTTTTTGTTTACCTCAAGTAAAGTTAATCTGTCAATCATTCATTAATGTGTTAATGAGAAAGCGTTTTTGTCTCTTGCTTAACTTATTTACTTGATTTATTTCAGTTACTTGAAGAGAATATTATGACATTTGTGAAGAACGAGCTGAAGATGTTCAAGAGGATTCTTAGTCCAGAACTCCCAGAAGGCTTTGAGAGTCAGAAGCAGGATAAGGAAGTGGTGGATGCTGAAGATGCTGAAGCAGGAGAGCAGTGCCAGAGAGGGGGCTCTGAAGATCACACTGCACGTCCTGAGGAAAATGAACCAGAAGGAGCTTGCTGACACACTGGAGAAAAGTAAGAGCTGTCTGCCTCATGTTGAATGCTGTTTTAGAACATTTAAAAGCTGTAGCTAAAATACAGCTAAAGTAGCTGTGTAACTCAATGATATTGTAGCAGCCTTAACACAACAACTAGTGACCTCATCAAATGATTAATTTAGACAGAGAGAAGAGGAGTGAGGAAGAGAGAGATAGACAACATTAAAGATACCATCAGTAACACCGAATAATAATAATATAATCAGTCATTATGAAAACATTTACACATTTTTACAGTCAGTTAAGAGAATAGATTACTTTTATTTAAAACTTTATAACAGTCCTACAATAGTGTAGGCATTAAAACAGACGTAATATTAATATCCTCTGTGTTATTTCTAGATTTCTGTTGGATTTCTGCAATAGTCCTTGAACACATGCTGAAACATAAGAGAGAAGAGATGCCCAAGACTCTGACTGAGATGTACACACACCTTGTGGAGTTTCATACCAAACAGAAGAATGAAAAGTATCTTGGGAAAGAAGAGACAGGTCCACACTGGAATAAAGAGAGCATTCTGTCACTGGGAAAACTGGCTTTTCAACAGCTTGTGAAGGGCAATCTGATTTTCTATGAAGAAGACCTGAAAGAGGCTGGCATTGATATCAATGAAGCCTCAGTGTACTCAGGATTGTGCACAAAGAGGAATGTGGGCTGTACCAGGACAAGGTGTACTGCTTCGTGCATCTGAGCATTCAGGAGTTTCTGGCTGCTGTATATGTGTTCCTCTCATTCATCAACAACAATGAGAATCTAATGGCCAAACCTCAATCAACGTCCAGTAACTTTTCTGTGAGGATCAGACACAAGCGTAAAGTTACTGTCTACAAGAGTGCTGTGGATGAAGCCTTACAAAGTGAGACAGGAAACCTGGACCTGTTCCTCCGATTCCTTCTGGGCCTCTCAATGGAGTCCAATCAGAAGCACTTACGAGGTCTACTGACAAAGACAAGAAGCAGCTCACAGAGCCATGAAGAAACAGTCAAGTACATCAAGGAGAAGATCAGGGAGAATCCCTCTCCAGAGAGGTGCATCAATCTGTTCCACTGTCTGAATGAACTGAATGACCATTCTCTAGTGGAGGAGATCCAAAGCTACCTGAGATCAGGAAGTCTCTCAGAAGAAGAACTTTCACCTGCACAGTGGTCAGCTCTGGTCTTTGTGTTGCTGACTTCAGAAAAGGAGCTGGATGTGTTTGACCTGAAGAAATTCTCCAGATCAGAGGAAGGTCTTCTGAGGCTGCTGCCAGTGGTCAAAGCCTCCAGAGCTGCTCTGTGAGTATATAAAATGACATTTAAGTACTAATCATCAGGAAGAAATGTTCAGAGAAATATACGTATTATAATATGTATATAATTAATATTGAAAAACATACTGAATCAATGCATTGATGTTCATATTAGTATAACAATATGACCATACAATTCTAGGAGACGGAAGATGAATCTATATGTTGTTTAAGAGAATAAACCAAATGCATCTGCCATAGTCCTTCTACACTACTGGTGTTAAATTAACAGTGTGTTTGTGAAATCATTATGATATCTCTGTCAGGCTGTCAGGCTGTGGAGTCACAGAGGAAGGCTGTGCTTCTCTGGTCTCAGCTCTGAAGTCAAACCCCTCACACCTGAGAGAGCTGGACCTGAGTAACAATGACCTGAATGATTCAGGAGTGAAGCTGCTCTCTGCTGGACTGGGGAATCCCCACTGTAAACTGGAGACTCTGAGGTCAGTATTCCTGTAGTTGGTCAACAAGTGGTAACTGTTCACCAGATCCACATGTGTTTACCAGGCACACATAGTCCACACCATATGTGTTTGGACAGTGAAGCTTACAGTTTTAAAATTTGGTGTTATGCTCCAGCATTTTGGATTTCAGATAGAATGTTTCATATTAGGTGACAGTACATAATTTTACATTTACATTTTACATTTTCGTCATTTAGCAGACGCTCTTATCCAGAGCGACTTACAGGAGCAATTAGGGTTAAGTGCCTTGCTTAAGGGCACATCGACAGATTTTTCACCTAGTCGGCTCGGGGATTAGAACCAGCGACCTTTCGGTTACTGGCACAACACTCTTACCCACTAAGCTACCTGCCGCCCCTGTCACCTTTTATTTGAGGGTAATGGTGAGAGGTTAGTATGTTTTGTTGTAGCCTCTGTAACTTTCTCACTCATTA